>NW_006780914.1:2892583-2917904 GCF_000442215.2 Lipotes vexillifer
CTCTTTCCCCCAAATTTGAATTTTACCAACTCTTGAGCTACCATTCTCAAAATTCAAGATATAATCAATCACATTTCCATTGCGTTTTCCACAGATTCTTTTGAGTAAATACTTAATCCATTTTAGAGTCCAGATTAAACCCCCCTAGGAGTGATCTCAGTTCCAGGCAGTTTACTTGCCATTCTAGAATTGAGGAGAAAGACTGCCTGGTCCACAACAACTCTCTGTTCTCCACGGACCTCTACCAAGATGCACATTCCTTATAGATCTTTGATGGTTAGCGATCACCTTTGGTACATTATCTATCCTTTAATCACCATGTTTGATGCTAGACACACTCTGTCCTCATCACACCAATTATGATGCCAGTTCAAGTCTTCCATGTCACTCAAAGTCCCTTTTTCACCCCTCCCACTTGGGCATTAGGAAACTTTAGTATGCTCCGTCATGTACCATACTGAGGAAGCAGAAATCTGTGACCGCTCACCCATCTACTGACATTCTGCTATTCAAAAAGTTTCTCTGAGGACTTGAATTTACACCAGGCTACACCAAGGAAGCAGAGAACTAGTCCTTTCTAATTTTGTTCTACCAAAACTTATCAAAAATGTAGAGGAAGTGAGTGTCTGGGCTTGAGACTTGCTTAGAGATATTTTCCAAGGTCTGACTCTCTTCCTTTCCTCTGACAATTCTGAAGTTTCCCTCAGTTTTAACATCTCTTCCAGTGGAAGAAAAACTAATTCTTACCAATTTTTAATTTGTTTTAAATTCTATTTAATATGGCAAAATAAGGAATGGAAGAGGTGACATTATAGCGTATTCCACACATATTTAAAAATTAATTAAAAAATATTTCTTTTATAAAAAGAATATTACTTTAAAAATGTAATGCCCATAAACTCAACAACTTGGATGAAATGACAAGTTCCTTAAAAGGCACAAAATGCTAAAACTCTCCCAAGAAGAAATAGATAACTTTGATAGTCCTGTATATTAAATAAAGTGAATTTTTAGTTAATACTTTTCTCCAAAGAAAAACCCAGTTCCAGATGTCTTCACTGTTGAATTCTATTCCACATTTAAAAAGGAAATAACACAAACTCTTCTAGAAAACTGAAGAGGATGAAATACTCCCAAGCTTATCCTGTAAGGTCAAGATTACTCTGATACCAAACTAGAAAAAGACATTACACAATTTTAAAAATCAACAGAATATATCCTTCATAAATATAGATAAAAATATTCTAAACAAAATTTTAGCAAATGGAATCCAACATAAGCATTTGGTAAATTATAACATTCATTTCTGACTAAAACTATCCACAATAGAGATGGAAGGGCACTTCCTCAAACTGATAAAAGGTATGTATGAAAAACCTACAGTTAACATCATACTTACTGGTAAAGTCAGATTAGGAGCATAATGTGAATTGTGTTGATCTCAGGTTAAAAACTAAGACTTTATCCATAGACCAGAAAGATGATAAATTGATTTCCTCTCTAATACCAACTCTGATAAATTACATTGACAAGGATTCTGAGACCACATTCAGCCTTCATAAGAGAGTCTTGATAATAGAGCGCTGTGAGGTGGTATGTATTTACATGTTATTTTTGCTACAAGCAACGGGAAGTCACTGACTGTTAGTGAGTACGGGAGTTGCATCAATAGAGAATAATAGAATCTAAACCTTGAAGGGACATACACACTTAAATTTGTGATTTAGAAGAGTGTACTGATGAGAGAATGTAGAATAACTCAAGAAAGAGACCAGGGCTTCCCTGGTGGCGCAGTGGTTGAGAGTCCACCTGCCGATGCAGGGGACACGGGTTCATGCCCTGGTCCAGGAGGATCCCGCATGCTGCGGAGCGGCTGGGCCCGTGAGCCATGGCCGCTGAGCCTGCGTGTCTGGAGCCTGTGCTCCGCAACGGGAGAGACCACAGCAGTGAGAGGCCCGCGTACCGCAAAAAAAAAAAGAGAGCAAATACAAAGCTATGTATTATAATATATGCCATAATGAGGTGCCTTCCTAAGAATTTAGAAAGAGGTATATAAGATTGCTTATGCCTGTGAGCATCAGAGAAGAGATATACCAAACCATACTAAACAACCAGATGGTCCTTAGACTAAGACTTTATAGGAACTCAGTAGAAGATTTTGTCATAGCTCAAGAAATAATTATAATCAAAAGGGGGTAACAGTTATTATAATTATAGAAAGTGAAATGCCAACAAAGAAGGAAGTGTCAATCTATCCACAGTACTCTTCAAGGGAAAGGAGGTCCTGGACCATGAAAGGTATTGCCTAATACTAGTGACCACTGTGACTCTAAAGGTGATACAAATCCATTAGACTTTCACAGCTCCGTAACACTAGCCATTCACATCATCTGACCAGCTCATCTTCTCTAATTCTATTCCTACCACCAACTTGCTAATTATCTTTTGGCTTGCATGTAATTAACCTTTAGAGAGAGTATACTGACTAGTGAACTCTGATCTCTGGTCTGTTTGATTTTTATTATAACTTTTAAAACTAGCATTAAGTTCTATATATTCATTTATTATAACTTTAGCCAGTTAAGCCCCAGAGCCCTCTAATTTCCACCTGTATTAACTCTCATATTTCTAAGACTACAGAGCTGAGACCCTCAACCTGAATTGCAATGGGTACATGAAGATATTAACACTATAGAAATATATAGCTCTGTCTTACTGCTTACCTTCAAATTGTAACAGAGCATAACACATACTGGTTACATTGTAATATAAAGAAGTTAAAGGCAGAAGATATACCTAAGCAGAGTGAATATCTTAACACTAATTCTGTTGTCATATACCCCAACACAGATAAAATTGAGTTACATAGCACTATAAGACTAATGCAGCTATTATGTTTAGAAACAAAAACTCTATCATATATTTGTATTTTAGAATTTAAATTGACAATTATAGAAGATAAGAAAACATTGTCTAGAAATCTGATGAACAAATGAAATATATTTCACTTCTTTGCTACTCCTGGTATTGAAAAAATGACATTTTTGAAAGGATAACTGTCTCACTTGAATATAATTATACATTTTGCATTGTTTTAAATAATTTTGACAGGCAAATATTAACATATTCCCTTACAAAAATATCAAACGTTTAAATTATTGTCTCCTTTAACAGTTCATATTCTAAAAAAAAAATTATTTTTGCAATGCTACCCTACATTGGCTCTTTTATTTCCTGACTCCCATGATATATTTCTTTGAGTATTAATGCCTTCCACATATTAACCTCAGTTCATTTTTTATGAAATTAAAAAATGTATATGAATAATATCAGGCATGTTTTTGGCATTTGTACATTTTGAAGCTTACAAATATAGTTCAAGATAAGAAACTGCCAGAGACTCCAGATAACAGATAACAAACACTGAATTGTTCGCCATAGGTCATACTGACATCACGTACATTCACTAAGAGAGAGATAACAACATCCTGCTAAATCATTCTAGGAAAAAAGGATAAAAGCTTAATAAAACATTAGTGGAATATTTTTTCACCTATTTAAAGGCTGATTATGAAATGACTACTTATTACCCCCAGAGTTGTTAGTATAATACCCGGAGAAAGAAGTATGAACATTTGTTTAGACAGTGGTTATAATCAGACAAGGGTTGTATTTTATGTGACTTATGAGGAAATCTTGAAATAGTACAAAGACAGTAAATTGATACCTGTTACACTTTTGTATGAAAAAATATAATATTATCCTCAGGAAATTTGGAGATAAAATTTAAAATTCACAATTTAAATAAATCTATGTAGCTTCCCTTTCTTCTCTTTAACAGTAAACCTACATATATGAGCTAACTTATAAGAGTTCCAAGAAATAAGAAAAAGATGAAAACTATACTAAGAAAACAACTGTCTCATATCTGACTTTGAGGAAAAAAAATTCCTCTCAAAGACCTAGTTTAGTAGCGGTATACAGTACTATTATTTTAGAATTTGCCTGATGAGCTGGAGGCATTGCAGAGGGGTGTCTACATCATGGGACCAATAAAACCCATGTTCTCAGATTCAATCAGCAATTAGCCCTTGTAGTGTGGAGTACAAGTTTAGGGAGAACAAAAATATATATGCAGAAGTTCCGCCATACCATGCTAAAGTAAAATTTAATAAAAAATAATGGGTGTTACATGGCTGGAATTTTCTCCACTTAATTTCAAGATTATTATTCAAATGCTTAACTGACAGTTTGAAACCAGACAGCTAAAAACTCCATCTAGACGTATCATGAACTGCAAACCCATCATGCTGAAAATTAGATTCACTACGTATTCATTTAAAAATTATTTTGAGAAGCTATTCTGTTCAAGGCAATCTGTCTTTTTCCCCTCCCCATTCTACTCCCTCTTTCAGAACACCTAAATCTCAGGGCAGTGGACTGAAGGCTAAGTATTTCTGTTTATATATACACCAAAGTTAGCTACTTTATCAACACTTTTACTTCTTTATAAATATGCACACTATTGAGTAAATAATTGCACAAAATAACCTGCTAACTTGGCCTGGTGTCTTCAGTTCTCTCTACGCCTTCTTGTTTCAGAAGCTTATTGTATTGGTATTGGTAAAATATCCATGGGTCTCTATTTATATAATTGCTACAGTGGCTCTCCATTAGTGCCAGGGTTTTAGTTGACGATAATAGAATCAAAAGAATATAACTATCAAACACAGGAAGAGCAGACTTTTGTTTCAATCATATTAATTTTTTGGATGATTGAGAAAATCACTGCTTTAGTGAGGGTAATTTAAAACTTTGATTTATACCCAAAGACAGTAGGAGAATAAAAGATAATTGATGAATTCAGAACATAAATTCTAAGTAGGGTTGTTTTGTTCCTTTTTAACTACCACAACCCACCTGTTATAATTTCCTGTCTCTGAACAAGCACACACACGCACACACACACACAGAAAATTACATGAATCACTTTTTTTTTTTTTTTACTGGAACCTGAAAAGGTTTTGCTCTATATAAGGTCTATGATACTTTACACAATTACATAATAAACCCTTTTTCTAGCTTAGTTTTCTTCCACTTTGCTTCAGGATAAATTGTAACAGTAACTATTTACAATATTCTGACCAAGATTTTAGAAAAATAAAAGAAAAGAAAAAGAAGAAAATGTTAGCTCTATGACTTCGTCTACTCAGGCTGCTGTAACAAAATACTATAGACTGGGGGGCTTAACCAACAGACATTTCTTTCTCACAGTTTGAGAGTCTGGGAAGTCTAAGATCAGATACCAGCAGATTCAATTTCTGGTGAGGACCCTCTTCATAAGTTGTGGGTTATCACCTTCTTCTTTAATTTTTTTAAAATTTTTATTGGAGTATAGTTGCTTTACAATGTTGTGTTAGTTTCTACTGTACAGCAAAGTGAATCAGCTATACATATACATATATCCCCTCTTTTTTGGATTTCCTTCCTATTTAGGTCACCGCAGAGCACTGAGTACAGTTCACCATGCTACACAGCAGGTTCTCATTAGTTATCCATTTTATACATAGTAGTGTATACATGTCAATCCCAATCTCCCACTTCATCCCACCCACAACCCCCCCAGTATCCATACGTTTGTTCTCTATGCCTGTGTCTCTATTTCTGCTTTGCAAATAAGACCATCTATACCATTTTTTTTAGATTCCACACATATGAATCAATATATGACATTTGTTTTTCTATTTCTGACTTACTTCACTCTGTATGACAGTCTCTAGGTCCATCCACGTCTCTACAAATGACCCAGTTTCATTCCTATCACCTTCTTGTGTTCCTACACGGTGGTGACAGCTCTGATGTCTCTTCCTCCTTTATACACGTGCTAATCCCATCATGTGGGCTTCACTACATGAATTTCAGGAGACACAATTTAGTCCATATCAGTCTGTTTATAGTATTCATTTGATCATCCTCAAAATCACTTCAATATTATTGAATGATATGGAAAAAACTGTCATATTTAACAAGGTCAAGTTTATTACAACCTATTTTTCCCCTTTATAAATCATTTTTCAGTAGAAGAAGAAATTTATAATACTTGTAAATTCATCGACACAGATCAAAATATTGGCAAAAATAATACCCTGAAAATAGTTGTTATATTTACTTATAGTTAGTATGCTTTCTTTTGAAAATATTAAAGAAATTAATTGTGTATATTATAAGATTGTTTTTATCCATTTCTAATGATAGTAACTACTTGTAACTTGTAACTACTTCTATAAGACATGGTGCCACTAGTGAAAGGCAAATGCATCAAATAGGAATATTATATGATTTAGGTAAGCTAGGCTGAAGTAGTCAATGGACGCCAAATTTTAGCAGCTTAAGACAATTCGAGCTTGTTTCTTAGTCATGGGTATGTGCCCCTGGCTGATGGAGACTCTTCATGCTACAATTTAGGAACTCAGACTCTTCTCACACTGTGACTCTGCTATGCCCTCAGGGCTTCAATATCATTACCTGGCTTTAGGAGGCACACGAAAAACACTCTTACTTCTTAAAAGTTTTACCTGGAACATGAACACATAATTTCTACTCACAAGGTCATACCCAGATTCAAACGGGATAGAGAAATACAGTTCCAGACTAAGAACAGCCATCATTCTACATCCTGCAAGGGTGAATACATTTTGCTGAACAGTAAGCTGCCTTTTCCACCATTATGCTCTATAAGCATAGAAGCATTCATTCAAGAAATATAATTTTTGGACAAGAAAGAAAAAAATTATTAAAAGTCATAAAAGCTTCTGGAAAATATATATTTGATATCTACATGTGGCATAGTTGTTTTATTTTAATAGTTCTTAAAATTGTTTGAAATTACTGCTTTGTTGACTAAGGACATAAACTTATTCATTTTAGTGCTTGGCCAAACAGAAATATTGCAGAAAAATGTGTAATGGTGCAACAATATGACCCTGATTCATTCAGTTCCCTAATCATGATTTCTAAAACATTATCTATAGATGGAAAATATAAATGCACATCTGTTTCCTGACTCTTTTTATTTGTATATCAAAAGTCAATAGGTATCTAGGATCCTGACTATGTAAACACTGACATTAAAAACTAGGATGGAATACCAATGAATTTCTCACAAGTTTATTTACTAGTTACAAACAAGGAGTTTCAATATCTATGTTTCTAGCTGCAACCACTCACTCAAACTCCAAATGAATTTCCAGTTGATTAAATTCTCTAACAGTGTAATGTACTGTTTACTCAAATTTAATAAGTCTAACACTAAATGTATGTTCTTCTCCTTAAACTTGAAACTTGCTTCTCTTCAAATATCTTGGTAAGTGAGGCAATAATGAATTATTGGCACTCATGTAAGAGGTGTCAGATCCTCATCAATATGTTATCAAGGAAAGCATTTTAGGAAAACAGAACCACACAGTGACAAAAAAAAAAAAAGAAAAGAAAAGAAAAGAAATGCAGCTACCAATACTGATTAAGATAGTTCTTCAGGCAGGCATGATTATTAAACAAAGAAGGATCACTAAACATTTAAACAGATTCAGCAGCAAGGAAGAGATGAAAGAATAACAAATCAAACTGATCCTATATAAAAGAAGCAATAACTCAAGAAGAGAAAATAGTTTCATGTAAAATCCAATGATTATCCTCAAATAGATCAAGAGACCATTTAATTCATAAAAAGAAACTGCTTGAAGTATAAAAGAATAAGAAAACAGAGTTCATAGAAATTAAAAATGCAAGCTCCATTCAATCACCAAGTTTTCTGAGTCTAAAAGACCATGCTAGTAGAATTTCGAGATAAAATACAAGACACTCAGCTAGATTTGAGTTTCAGATGATCAATGAGCACGGTTATTTTAGTGTGAGTATATCCCGAATATTGCATGGGATATCCCTATACAAAAGGTCATTTGTGGTTCTTATAGAGTTTGAGTTTGACTGGGTGTCCTGTATTTTTATTTGTTAAATCTGACAGTCTTATGTGCTAGAAACTTCAGGAGTGAGGGGTGGATATCATATGCAAAGAGCAACACAAAGAAACTGTAAAGAACATTTGGATTTTTTTGATGTTAAAAATATAATTTCCAGATTAAAAATTAAATTGCTGAGTATAAGAATGACATAGCTCAAAACTTAAGTCTAAAAGACAGGGTCAGGGAATTTTCTTATAAGTTGGATCAAAAAAGATAGAAATGAAAGCCATAAGGGAAAAATTACAGGATATGGAGATTAGATTTTAAAAGCTAGAGGTAACAACAAGGAAAATGGAGAGAAAGAGCGTTTTTTTAAAGTACTGTGTTTTCAGAGTTCAAATCTCCCCACAACTAAGGCACCTGCTGGATGCTAATGGGAGACCCTGAAGCCCCAAGAGAAGGGAAGAACCCCCAAGCAAACTGGTAGGGGGACACTGATGAGGGAGGAGAAGTGGAGGCCAGACAGGACCAGCACCCCTGAAGGGTGGCTGAGACAGGGGAGAGTTTCCCATGCCTGGAGGGACCCTCAGGGGCTCTGATCAGAGGGAAGTGGGTCAAACGTTTCCCCTACCCAATCAGCCAGAGAAGGCTGCCCAAATCTCGGCCAGATCCTAAACCTCAGAGGTCCCCTCTGGGCTGGGTTGGTCCTGGCGGCATAGGAGGGAGGCCAGGAGAGAACAGGAGAGGCAGGAGGGGCCCTTCAGGACCAGAGGAACGGGAAAAGAGCAGAGGGTGTTTGCCTCACCCACTTGGGCACTGGAGGCCTGCTGGGCTCCCAGGTGGGGTCCCCTACCCTCTGAGACCAGAGGTGGGAGGCACACCTGGGCTCCTTCTGTTCTGCTAAGCCTAAGACTCACCCCCCACACCCCCCAAAACCCCACACACACACCTGCAACACCCCTTCCACACCTTTTCGAGCCCTGTAGGTCCTAAGCATAGGCCCTGCCCACTGAGCAGCCCTCAACCTTGCTTAGGCCCTGCCCTCCACAGCCAAGGTTTTTCCACATTTTCTTTTTTCTCCTACTCTTTTTCTACTATTGTGGTTCTGTTTTTTGTTGTTTCATCTATATTTTTATATTTTTTTTTTACATTTTTTCTAACATAGCTGTTGGTTTCCGAGTCTAATTTTATTTTTTACTTTATTGTTCTCCTTTTTTTTTTTTTTTTTTTGCTGCCCTATGTAGCTTACAGGATCTTGGCTCATGAACCAGGGGTCAGGCCAAAGCTCCTGTGGTGAGAGCTCCAAGTCCAAACCACAGGACTAACAGAGAACCTCAGACCCCAGGGAATATTCATCAGAGTGAGGTCTTCCAGAGGTCCTCACCTAAGCACCAAGACCCAGCTCTACTCAACAGCCTACAAACTGCAGTGTTGGAAGCCTCAGGCCAAACAACCAAAGACAGGAACACAATCCCACTCATAAAAAAAAGGGAAAAAAAAAAAAAGAGACAGCAAAAAATATGTCACAGATGAAGGAGTAAGGTAAAAACCTAAAAGACCAAATAAATCAAGAGGAAAGAGGCAATCTACCAGAAAAAGAATCCAGAGTAATGATAGTAAAGATGATCCAGAATCTCAGAAATAGAATGGAGGCACAGATTGAGAAAATACAAGAAATGTTTAACAAAGATCTAGAAGAACTAAAGAACAAATAAACAGAGATGAACAACACAAAAACCGAAAAGAAAAATATACTAGAAGAAATCAATAACAGAATAACTGAGGCAAAAGAATGAATAAGTGAGCTGGAAGACAAAATGGTAGAAATAACTGCCAAGGAGCAGAATAAAGAAAAAAGAATGAAAAGAATTTAAGACAATCTCAGAGGTCTCTGGGACAACATTAAATGCACCATAATTCTAATTATAGGGATCCCAGAAGAAGAAGAGAAAAAGAAAGGGTCTGAGAAAATATTTGAAAAGATTATAGTGGAAAACTTGCCTAACATGGGAAAGGAAATAGTTACCAAAGTCCAGGAGGCACAGAGACTCCCATACAGGTTAAACCCTAGGAGAAACACACCAAGACACATATTAATCAAACTAACAAAAATTAACTTCAAAGAAAAAATATTAAAAGCAACAAGGGAAAATCAACAAAAAACATACAAGGGAATCCCCATAATGTTATCAGCTGATTTTGCAGCAGAAACTCTGCAAGCCAGAAGGGTGTGACAGGATATATTTAAAGTGATGAAAGAGAAAAATCTACAAACAAGATTACTCTACCCAGCAAGGATCTCATTCAGATTCAACAGGGAAATCAAAAGCTTTTCAGACAAGCAAAAGCTAAGAGAATTCAGCACCACCAAACCAGCTTTACAACAAATTCGAAGGAAACTTCTCTAGGTGGGAAACACAAGAGAAGAAAAAGACTCACAAAAACAAACCCAAAGCAATTAAGAAAATGGTAACAGGAATGTACATATCGATAGTAACATTGAATGTAAATGGATTAAATGTCCCAACCAAAAGACACAGATTGGCTGAATGGATACAAAATCAAGACCCATAAATATGCTGTCTACAAGAGACCCACTTCAGACCTAGGGGCACATACAGACTGAAAGTAAAGGGATGGAAAAAGATATTCCATACAAATGGAAATCAAAAGAAAGCTGGAGTAGCAAAACTCATATCAGATAAAATAGACTTTATTTTTTTTTTTTTCTTGCGTTATGCGGGCCTCTCACTGTTGTGGCCTCTCCCATTTGCGGAGCACAGGCTCCGGACGCGCAGGCCCAGCGGCCACGGCTCACGGGCCCAGCCGCTCCGCGGCATGTGGGATCCTCCCGAAATGGGGCACGAACCCGCGTCTCCTGCAACGGCAGGCGGACTCTCAAGCACTGCGCCACCAGGGAAGCCCTGGATAAAATAGACTTTATAATAAAGACTGTGAAAAGAGATAAGGAGGAACACTACATAATGATCAAGGGGTCAATCTAAGGAGAAGATATAACAATTATAAATGTTTATGCACCCAACATAGGAGCACCTCAATACATAAGGAAAATGCTAACAACCATGAAAGGGGAAATCAACAGTAATACAAAATAGTAGGGGATTTAACACCTCACTTACACCAATGGACAGATCATCAAAACAGAAAATAAATAACGAAATGCAAGCTTTAAATGACACAATAGACCAGACAGATTTAACTGATATTTAAAGAACATTCCACCAAAAAGTGGCAGAATACACTTTCTTCTCAAGTGCACATGGAACATTCTCCAGGATAGATCACATCTTGGGCCACAAATCAAGCCTCGGAAAATTTAAGAAAATTGAAATTGTATCAAGCATCTTTTCTGACCACAATGCTATGAGATTGGAAATCAATTACAGGAAAAATACTGTAAAAACCACAAATACATGGAGGCTAAACAGTGACCTACTAAATAACCAAGAGATCTCTGAATAAATCAAAGAAGAAATAAAAAAATACATGACATGAAAACACAATGACCCAAAACCTATGGGACACAGCAAAAGCAGTTCTAAGAGGGAAGTTTATAGCAATTCAATGTCACCTCAAGAAATAAGAAAAGTCTCAAATAAAAAATCTAACCTTACACCTAAAGCAACTAGAGAAAGAAGAACAAAGAAAACCTACAGTCAGTAGAAGGAAAGAAATCATAATGATCAGAGCAGAAATAAATGAAATAGAAATGAAGAAAACAATAGCAAAGATCAATAACACTAAAAGCTGGTTCTTTGAGAAGATAAACAAAATTGATAAACTCTTAGCCAGACTCATAAAGAAAAGAAGTGAGAGGACCCAAAACAATAATATTAGAAATGAAAAAGGAGAAATCACAACTGACACCACAGAAATACAAAGGATTTTAAGAGACTACTACAAACAATTGTATGCCAATAAAATGGACAACCATTAAGAAATGGACAAATTCTTGGAAAGGTACAATTTTCCAAGACTGAGCCAGGAAGAATTAGAAATTATAAACAGACCTATAACAAGTAATGAAATTGAAACTGTAATTAAAAATCTTCCAACAAACAAAAGTCCAGGACCAGATGTCTACACAGTAGAATTCTACCAAACATTTAGAGAAGAGCTAACACTGATCCTTCTCAAACTCGTCCAAAAATTTGCAGAGGGAGAAACACTCCCAAATTCATTCCATGAAGCCACCATCAGCCTGATACCAAAACCAAAAAAGATATCACAAAAAAATAAAATTATAAACCAGTATCACTGATGAACATAGATGCAAAAATCCTAAACCAAATACTAGCAAACAGGACCCAACAACATATTAAAAGGATCATACACCATGAACAAGTGGGATTTACCCCAGGGATGCAAGTATTCTTCAATATACGCAAATCAATCAATGTGATACACCATATTAACAAATTAAGGAATAAAAACCATATGATCATCTCAATAGATGCAGAAAAAGCTTTTGACAATATTCAACACCTATTTATGATAAAGACTCTCCAGAAAAATGGGCATAGAGAGAACATACCTCAAGATAATAAAGGCCATTATGACAAACCCACAACAAACATCATACTCAAAGGTGAAAAACACAAAGCATTTCCACTAATATCAGGAACAAGACAAGGATGTCCACTCTCGCCCCTCTGATTCCACATAGTTTTAGAAGTCCTAGCCATGGCAATCAGAGAAGAAGGAGAAATAAAAGGAATACAGATTGGAAAAGAAGTAAAACTCTCACTGTTTGCAGATGACATGATACTATACATAGAAAATCCTAAAGATGCTACCAGAAAACTACAATAACTGATCAATGAATTTGGTAAGGCTGAAGGATACAAAATTAATGCACAGAAATCTCTGGCATTCCTATACACTAACAACAAAAAAACAGAAAGAGAAATTAAGGAAACACTCCCATTTACAACTGCAACAAAAAGAATAAAATACGTAGGAATAAGCCTACCTAAGGAGACGAAAGCCTTACACTCAGAAAACTATAAAACACTGATGAAAGAAATCAAAGATGACATAAACAGATGCAGAAATATACCATGTTATTGGATTGGAAGAATCAATATTGTGAAAATGATTATACTACTCAAAGCAATCTACAGAGTCAATGCAAACCCTATCAAACTACCAATGTCATTCTTCACAGATTTAGAATAAAAAATTTTACAATTTGTATGGAAACAAAAAAGACCCCGAATAGCCAAAGCAATCTTGAGAAAGAAAAACAGAGCTGGAGGAATAAGTCTCCCCGACTTCAAACTATACTACAAAGCTACAGTAATCAAGACAGTATGGTACTTGCACAGAAACAGAAATATATATATATATCAATGGTACAAGGTAGAAATCCATGCACATATGGTCACCTAATTTACCACAAAGGTGGCAAGAACATACAATGGAGGAAAGACAGCCTCATCAATAAGTGGTGCTGTGAAAACTGGACAGCTACATGTAAAAGAATGAAATTAGAACACTCCCTAAGACCATACACAAAAATAAAACCAAAATGGATTAAAGACCTAAATGTAAGGCCAGAAACTATCAAACTCTTTGAGGAAAACATAGGCAGATCACTCTATGACATAAATCACAGCAAGATCCTTTTTGACCCACCTCCTAGAGTAATGGAAATAAAAATAAACAAATGGGACCTAATTAAACTACAAAGCGTTTGCACAGCAAAGGAAACCATAAACAAGACGAAAAGATAACACTCAGAATGGGAGAAAATGTTTGCAAATGAAACAATGGACAAAAGATTAATCTCCAAAATATACAAACAGCTCATGGAGCTCAATATCAAAAAAACAAACAATTCAATTAAAAAATGGGCAGAAGACCTAAATAGACATTTCACCAAAGAAGACATACAGATGGCCAAGAGGCACATGAAAAGCTGTTCAACATCACTAATTATTAGAGAAATGCAAATCAAAACTACAAAGAGTCATCATCTCATACCGGTCAGAATGGCCATTATCAAAAAATCTGGAAACAACAAATGCTGGAAAGGGTTTGGTGAAAAAGGAACCCTCCTGCACTGTTGGTGGGAATGTAAATTGATACAACCACTATGGAGAATAGTATGGAGGTTCCTTAAAAGACTAAAAATAGAGCTACCATATGACCCAGCAGTCCCACTACTGGGCATATACCCTGAGAAAACCAAATTCAAAAAGAGTCATGTACCACAATGTTCATTTCAGCACTATTTACAATAGCCAAGACATGGAACCAACCTAAACGTCCATTGACAGATGGACACATATATACAATGGAATATCACTTTAGCCATAAAAAGAAATGAAATTGAGTTATTTGTAGTTAGGTGGATGGACCTGGAGTCTGTCATACAGTGTAAGTCAGAAAGAGAAAAAAAAAAAAAAAATGGTACTGATGAACTTAGTGGCAGGGCAGGAATAAAGACGTAGACACAGAGAATCGACTTGAGAACACGGGGGTCGGGAGGGGAAAGTGAGAGGTGCAGTGAGAGTAGCATCGACATATATACACTGCTGAATGTAAAATAGCTAGTGGGAAACAGTAGCATAACATAGGGAGATCAGCTCAGTGCTTTGCGATGACCTAGAGACGTGGGATAGGGAGGGTGGGACGGAGGCTTAAGAGGGAGGGGATATGGAGACATATGTATGCATATGGCAGATTCACTTTGTTTTACAACAGAAACTAACACAGTATTGTGAAACAATTATACTCCAATAAAGGTCTATTAAAAATAAAGTACTGTTTTCATTTTACATAGTGAAAAGTTAGTAGAAACTTTCTAAATTTGAAAATCCTTAAATAAATTATAAATATATTTTAATGTGTTTCAAGAAACCAGTGAATGAATTTATAATGATAATATATCTATCAAGGTGGAAAAGAAAAAATGCTAAAATAATTCTCTTTCAAATGGAAAGAATATAATATCTCAAGATAAAGGTATTTATTATTTAGTTCTGTAGTGAAATATTTAGTCTGCTTTCCTCCAAAGCAGGGCTTCAGACTAAGGCTTTAATAAATGTGGTTTATTTGGGAAGTGATTCCAAGAATGAGCAAAACAGTGAGTGAAACAGAGAGGAATGAAAAGCAAATATATGAGCAGGTTATTGAGTTGGCTACCATCACAGGTGATTAAAACTCAATTCTAATGCGTTTCTGAGGAACATTAGAAAAATTAGTTTACATTAATCTCCCAGGAAATGAAACAGGAAAACATTTATCCATCCACTCCCAGGCCCATTGGTAAAGCCAACATGCGTTCTATCTAACGTCAACACAATCAAGAATCTTATCAAAAGCAAAAGACCTCAGGCAGGTGAATGTGTACAAACTGTCCTTTCTCTGTAAAAACAAGTTGAATTTAACCCTCCACTGATTGGCATTATAAAGATTATATTCACCAAATTAACAGCTATAATATGAAGTACTAGAGGTTGTGTTTATATTTTTTACTAAAGATACCATATCCAATAAAGGAACTGAGAGTACCATTTGTTTAATGCTCTGTTATTGCATCCTAATCTGTCATGATCAATTTGTGTTTGCAGGGGCCATAGAGGAAAATTAAATGGAGATATGATGTTGCCAACTCCTCTCTCCACAATCCTTTCAATCACAGTAGCACTAATCTATGTAGTTCCTCTGGGGATGTATTGTTGCTTCTGATTTTCTGTTTTTGCTGGGAAACAGGAAACAGATTAAGGGGTATCCACTTGACCCTTCCTACAATGATGGCACTTATTTCACAGGTCAGGAAATAAATTTTAGAGTTCTACCAGTCACAAAGGATATACTCAGTGGCCATGGAGATGTCCTCGGAGTAGATACATAGACCATTGAACTCATCAAGAAAGTAAGTTGAGCCAGAGTGCCATTTATATCCTGGACTCCATCAGCTCTCACTTTATCCAGAGGACCATAATGACATTTTGGGTCCTCTGGTATCAGTGTTATCTCAGATTTTTATCCAAACACTCATCATAGAGTCTAGGTATTACCCTTTCCCCAGAATAGTTTACTTGGTAAATAACTATAGCCACCTGGGGAAAAATTAGAATTTCTCTCAGAAATTAATGTGTTGATGTTGCAAAGACTTTTCTCAGTGGAATCTGGCCTCTTTTCAATCAATGGGTGCTGGGTGTGTGAATTGACTTACATCAGGAAACTGGGTGAGGCACTGTGATTTTTCCATTGCAGTGTCTAACTTCAGACTTCTGCTCAGCAGATACTCTGTTTTTGTTGTTGTTAATATAAGCCAGATAGTACTATATTTAACTGATGGACTATCATGTGCTATGAGACACTGTAATCTTTTAGTTTTACACAGAAATTGTTCAAAGACAAAATATCCTGATTGTTTTTCTCTAGCATGCAGACTCTCTAGCACAGAAAATTTAGGGAAATCTGAGCATTCAGTATTCTCAATTCTGCTGCGCATTTTAGTAACTGTATCTAATTTATCTCTGCAAACTTTGTGTTTCAAGCTGGCTTCCACCATTCTTGAACCCCATTATTCTTGATTCTTGGGAGCCCAGTCTCATAGCATCATCTTCTACTCCTAATCTCAACCTCCAGATGTTAACTACAACTAATTCTACAAGAAGCTAGTATCGTTCTCACTAGTACATTTCTTATTGTCTAAGCAAAGAGAACATCCTCTGGAACCTCCTGGGAAACAGCCAGTAGATAGGTTCTCTGGTCTCACATAATGAAACCATTCAAACATTCCCATTTTCCTGAGCTTTCTGGCCCCATGCTTATTACTATGTCAAAGTTGTCCCAGTATTTCCATTTTATCATTGAAGATGATTGTTATGTCCAATGTATAAGAAGCCATTCTGAGGTATATTTAAGCAGATTAAACTTGACCTCCAGAACAATGAGTTTTTCCCTACCCAGGATTATAACTTAGGATGAATTCTAACATCCTCAAGATCCCACACATTTTCCTCTGGTTCCTGATGGCACATGTTAGCCAAATCTTAAGATTTCTTTAGTTTGTGAGCTCTTTTCTCCCATAGCAAGAACTTTATTTTCTAGCTATTTTCTCTTATCATGATGGGGACTGGCAAGGGCAGAAGTTGCAGACTTTACAAAATATCAAGTTTTGAGATGCTGGTTTTTCTTGAGGTTTTTACAGGTTCTCCAATCAAGAGTAGTCTTTTTTTCCCCTGTAGTATGCAGATTATTTGCTGGCACAGAGAACTAAGGGCAACCTGGCTGTTCAACAAGGCCAAGTTTGCCAGTCCTAATGTCTTCTTCCCACGATTCTAGCTCACCGCCCCTTCTTATCAAGGCCTTGTCTCTGACACCAGGGAACCATTAAGGCTATGCATTCTTTATTGCTCTGCTATACTTACAATTAGATGCTGGGCCTAATTTTTCAGAAAAATGTTCCCTGCCAATACAGGTGAAAATGTCCTTAGAAGCTGCCATATAGCAACTCTGATTTTGACAGTATGCCTAGAGTTGATCATTAACTAAAATGAACTAGTCATTTTCTTTTTTCAGTGCATCCAAAGTAGTTTACAGTAACCAGACAGCTCCACAATCCTTAAACTGTCCCTTGTCCCCTTCCATTTCAAGTGCAATAGTTTCTGCATAACCCAATACTTTCTCTTCTCCCTACACTTTCATTTAAATCCATCCCAGGTGTGTGATTGTGATGGTTAATTTTGTGTGTCAACTTGACTAGGTAATGATGCCCAGATATGTAGCCAAACATTATTTTAGATGTTTCTGTGAGGATGTTTTTGGATAAGATTAACATTTAAATTTGTGGGCCTTGAGTAAAGCCAGTTGCCCTCCATAATGTGGTTGGACCTCATCAAATCATAGCAAAGACTGACCTCCCTCAAGTAAAAAAGAAATACTGCCAGCAGTCTTTGGACTTAACTGCAACATTGAAACTTCCTAGCCTGCCAAACTTTGGGCATAAATTGTAGCATCAGTTATTCCTGGGTCTCCAGTCTGCCAGTCCACCCTACAGATTTGGAATTGCCACTCTCAATGATGTGAGCAAGATTGAAGAATACGAAGTCCTGGGTCCTAGTCTCCACCCCCAACAGAAACTATATATGAATGAGGGTGAGAGAGAGAATTTGTGAGAATTATGGAACCCAGGGGAAAGGTTACAACACACCAGCGGAGCAATAATAAATGAGAAAAACTGCATCAAAATGGGTAAGAAGAGTACTTTATCCATATCACTTATCCCTCAATCTACCACAGCACAGTGCTGAAAAGGAGCCCCTGGGACCACAGTTTCTGCTATAGGTGAAAGAGAGACCAAGGTAGACATCCAACTTCCTCAGCATTTGACACTGCCTTAGTGGCTCACTTATATATAAATTCATGCAGAACACTAGGGGATTTGTCACGGCTAGCTTGCCTGAGGGGAGCTAGGAACAAATAAAAGGATCAGAACTTTCATCTGCCGGCAAGTGTGAATCTTGGCACCAGCCCGCTGACCTCCACCAGTGGCTTTGCCAGCCCTGCCAAACTGCAGTCCCTCCAAGTCATTGCCAGCTTTACCTAAGCATGGAGCCTCCCCTGGCTCTGCAGATGCCACCAGGCCAAGAACTCCCAGAGCCACCCCACCCAGTGATGGAGGCTATCAGTAGCCTGTGTCCCACAAGCGAGCTCTGCCAGCAGCCTTGCAACTAAGTGGACCCCTTACTAGGCATACCCAACCACAGAGTCCTGTCAGGAGCCCTTTCAGGAACCTCAGGATCACATAGCCCTGCCTACTGGCTCTGCCCAACCATGGAGCACCATCAGGAGCCTGATCTCACCACAGAGCCTTATCAGCAGCTTCATCTGACAAAGGAATCCCATTAGTAGCCTTGCCCAACCTTGGAATCCCACCAACATAACTGCAGACCCCTGTCTACTGGTTTTGCCCAACTGGCAAGGCTCCATCAGTAGACTCACCTCATTATGGATCCCTGCCAGTGGCTTGCCTGACTGTGGAGCCTCACTAGCCAGCCCCACCTGACTATGGAGCCCTAGCTGCAGGCTCTGACCAACTGTGGAACACTGACAGTGGGTTCCATCTGACCATGAACCCTAGTAACAAGTCCCTCACAACCTTAGAATCTGATCAGCAGGCCCCATTCACTGACCATAGCCCCCAGTAATAGTTTCCACCCAATTATGCAGACTGCCAGCTAACTCATTCAGAATCCTAGGCCAGGTGATAGGTGAATGTCTTCTGCTGCCAAAGCCAGCCTGTAAAGTCCAATGCAAGGACACCAATGCAAGGATACAAGGGTCAGGAAGAAGCAGAGAAACATGACATCACCAAAGGAAACTAATAAAGCTCCAGTAACTGACCCTAAAGAAATGGAGATCCATAAACTACTTGATATCAAAATAGTCATTTTAAGGAAGTCCAGTGAACTTCAAGAAAACACAGATAAACAATTAGAAATCAGGAAAACAATACATGAACAAAATGAGAAGTTCAACAAAGAAATAGAAACCATAAAAAAGACTGAACAGAAATCTTAGAACTGAAGAATACAATGACTAAACTGAAAATGTCAATATAGAACTTCAGCAGCAGACTCTATCAAGTAGAAGAAATAATTAGTGAATTCAAAGATGTCATTTGAAATTACCCTGTCAGGGAAGCAGAAAGAAAGAAAAACAAAAAAGAGTGAAGATAGCCTATGAGACTAATGAGACACCTTCAAGAGAAACAATACACACATTATGGGAGACCCAGAAGGAGAAGAGAGGGAAAGAGAGGGCAGAAAGATTATTCAAAGCAATAATGGCTAAAAACTTCCCAAATCTACAGAGGGAAATGTACATCCAGATTTATGAAGCCCCAAAGTTTCTAAATAGGTTGAACCTGAAGAAGTCTATACAAAAACCACATTGTAATTAAGTTATCAGGACTCAAAGAACCTAGGGGCAGGACAGGAATAAAGACACAGATGCAGAGAATCAACTTGAGGACATGGGGAGGGGGAAGGGTAAGCTGAGATGAAGTGAGAGAGTGCCATTGACATGTATACACTACCAAATGTAAAATAGATAGCTAGTGGGAAGTCGCATAGCACAGGGAGATCAGCTCAGTGCTCTGTGACCACCTAGAGGGGTGGGATAGGGAAGGTGGGTGGGAGACGCAAGAGGGAGGAGATACGGGGATATATGTATACGTATAGCTGATTCACTTTGTTATACAGCAGCAACTAACACAACAATGTAAAGCAATTATATCTCAATAAAGATGTTTTTAAAAAGTCAAAGATAAAGAGAAAATCCTAAAAACAGCAACAGAAAAGTGATTTATTAAATTCAAGGGAACCCCATGAGACCATTAGCAGATTTTTCAGGAGAAATTTTGCAGACAAGGCAAGAGTGGGTTGATACATTCAAAGTACTGATTTGAAGGGGAAAAAAACAACAACTGCCAACCAAGAGTACTGTACCCAGCAAAACTGTCCTTCAGAATTAGAGAAGAGATAAAGATCTCCCCAGGTAAACAAAACCTGAGGGAGTTCATAACCACTAGACATGCCTTACAAGAAGTGGATTTGCAAGCCTCCATAATTGTGAGACCAATTCCTCAATATGAATCTCTCTATGCATACACACATCCTATTTGTTGTTTCTCTGGAGAATCCTGACTAAAATAGGTGAGACTCAGTATTTTTATGCTACAACAGGACTGGAGAGATCTTCATTTTCTTAAGATCAGGGACAGGATTACTATTCCTTTTTTAACAGCAAATGATCCTGTTCCAAATTCCCATACAGAGTGTGTGCTATTATTCCTAGAACTAGTTGTCTTAGCATGGGTTCTCCACAAATCACAGACTGAGGCAGAGTTGTGTGTGCATGTAATTTATTTGTTAAGTAAGCTCAGGAAGTAGGAGTTAGGCATAGAGGTTGTGAAGGAGAGTAGGAAAAGCTAATACAAGGATGAACAATGAATTTGGCTACCCTTCAGGCAACTAGTGTCCTTTCCTGCCAGATCATCTAACAATTTTTATGAAATGAGTCAGTTAGGTATTGACTCCCAGCTACTGTTGGCTCATAGTGACCCTATGGGCTTGGAGTCCCCACACATCTGTGTTGCACATATGAGTGCTGAGTAGGTTCTCTGTAGCATCAGTAAGGCTTGGCACAGGGAACAAGTTAGCATAGGGCCAAGATGAGATGCTCTCAGGTTACATCTGCATGAGGCTAGTGGAAACCTGCACAGAACTGATTGCCAGAGCAGAGGCTGGAAAATGTGGGGGATGAGATGTTTTGAAGCATTATACAAGAGGAGTCTCTACACGGATTGTAAGCCTCCAGAGACCTAAAAGAGAATCAACTAAAAATGTCTGAAAATGGGAAGTTGGACTGATATGATAGGAATAAGAAGGAAGATATTTAATTTTCATTTTATTTCCTTTTGAATAATATGATTATTTTTCATCACAGGAATATGTTACTTTTTAAGTTAAATAGTAATAACAAACTGGCAAATAAAATATTCATTTTGTATCATTCTTTCAAATGACATAAATGATATTTTGGATATAAAAATCTAAGCTCTGCATTCAGAATCTGAATTGATGTTTCTCTCCAACCTCACTGTTTTCCCATCCCTTCTTCACACCTTACACACTTCACATGTAATACTTGGCATTTTTCAACTGTGCCATGCTATCTCTTATTTTCATACTTTACACATGTGATTTAACCTCAGTAAAATGTCTTTGTCATCATTACATTTAGATGATGATAACAGTAATAATAACAGTAACAATAATAATAAAGTTAAGGATATGGCTTATTTTTAACATGCCAGGCCAGGCACATTTTTAAAGTGTAATTCCTGCATGTTTTTCCAGTTACATTCCTGAAAAACCTTCTTCAAAGTTTTCTCATTTCCAAACTAACCTAGATTTGATAACTTCTTCTGAGACCCCATAAAATCCTTTGCATACTTCTCTCAGAAAAATATATTTATTCCACTTTTTGTAATTAGTTATTCTCTATTTCTCTCACTAGTTTTTGAATACTGATATCCTTTAGAATAGAGACGTGTGATCTTGATTTGTCTAGCACATAGCACAATGTTAACACTGAAAGCTGCATACTTTAGCAATGTCAGTTTATAATTGTAATTATAGTTTATAGCCACCTTGATACTAAATTACTTTACTTTTCAGGGTACTTAGAGTTTAAATTATTTTCTTTTCCTCCTTATGTCTGTATAGATGGGTCCTTTAACTCAAGAACTACGTAATTACAGTTTCCTTAATACTTACATAAACTTATTTTAACCAATATTTTTATTCCACTTATTTATGCATTGTTGTAGAAGTCTTCTTTGCAATTTCTCTTATGTTGACTTTCAGAATTCTCTTCCCTGACATTCCTCATTATGTTTGATAAAAATATATTAGAACTTTGATTATATCTGCATAATACCTAAAATGCATTCACTTTAGAATATTATTTTATAAGTATGTTAAGTATTGACTCAAAGAACAGCATGGAAATTTCAATAAAGATTGCACTATTGTGCTTCCCTGGTGGCGCAGTGGTTGGGAGTCCGCCTGCCAATGTAGGGGACATGGGTTTGTGCCCCCGTCTGGGAGAATCTCACGTGCCACGAAGTGGCTGGGCCCGTGGGCCACGGCCGCTGAGCCTGCGCGTCTGGAGCCTGAGCTCCGCAACGGGAGAGGCCACCACAGTGAGAGACCAACGTACTTCAAAAAAAAAGAAAAAAAGATTGCACTATCCCAGTGGGAATAAATTTCTACTTTACAACCTAGAGCTATCTGAGTCAAAGTAATTTTCTATATATATATCCCTTTATAAGTAATTACATTATTTTTATACTGTTCTACAAATATTAGAGGAAACACTTGAACTCTGATGACTTAACATTACTATAGGAATGAAACAAAAGAAAATGGAATCATATCGGCAACTCTATTTAAATCCCATTCAAAGAAGTTTGGATCATGTCTCAAACTGTGTCTGAAAGTAGATATTTATAAATTGCTTTGAATTATATAACACCTTTCTTCTCCCACGGAGCTTATTCTGATAGTATTTATACTGTGGCATTTCAAATAATTGATTTGTTTCAGTGTGCATGTCCAGAGGCCCCAAGGACATGGCCATGTTTTTCACAGACCTAATAAGTAAAATTAACTTGAGGCAAAAACCAATGAAGGTAAGCTAATGCAATCTAGAGAGGGGAACGAAGACTCAGTATGTTGTATGTCATTCATCTCATGAACTAGTTTTCTGTGTGCTACAAAAATATTGAAGATATATAAGTTACTGAATTTTCTATTTCCATCCCTGGCCCTGTGCTGACTCAGTAACTGACAATGGGCAATAAGTCACTTCACTTTTTGCAGCTGCAGTACATTTACTTAGTAGAAAATATGTTCTTGGTCAGTTGTGTTTTAACAGCATTACCTGCCAGACATGATAGTGGCTGATGAGATCATATTATGAATAAATTTAACTTCCTTAGATGGTGAGAAGTAGCAAATCATAACTCACATCTTCATTAGTGGAGAAAAGAGACCTCCTGCCACAGCTCCACTGCAGGCAGGCCCACCCTAACGTTACTTGACCAATGAAAATTCCTTAGATTCTCTAATAAACTTTTGTCTCCAGAGAATCTTACAATATTGCCTGAGTCGCGGCACCAATGATAAAAGATCTTATCTAACATAAAAGATTTTGGAAGAGAAAGTGGTGTTAAAACTTCTAGTTCTCAGTAAGTACATTTAATAAGACATTGACACTGTCCCTAGAATTTACAGCTTAGCTATTTTCTATTCTCTGCTTGAATGTAACTCTAAAATATGGCTGAATTTAGCAAAATTAGGATTGTATGAAACACTGTAACCTAAAAAAAAAGACAAGCACGTTTTTAAGTCACCATTTATGTTGTTTCAGCCTGAATCTAGAGTTTATTTTTACCCTCAACAAAGTATTTGTTTGTTTAATTTTAAGTAGATGTCAAAAGTTCATACATTTCCTAGGAGTATATGTCTCAGTATTATTGTATGCCCAAGCTGTCAATGTCAGAATTAGAAAAGAAATGAGCAAAGGAGTATGATGTGCATATGCACATTTATTTTGTACCAAGTTAATGGTGACTCAATCCCACTTGAAATGGAATGCAACTGAAGTATTAACATAAAACGCTATCTTATACTTTTGGTAAACTCTTAGCATGAATAAAAAGCAACAGAATTTAATAAAAGATTTTTTTAACACAGTCTATTTTCTAAAGACTATTAGAAGACACAAAGAAGGACACTACATAATGGTCAAGAGATCAATCCAAAAAGAAGATATAACAATTGTAAATATTTATGTATCCAACATAGGAGCACTTCAATACATAAGTCAAATGCTAACAGCCATAAAAGAGAAAATCGACAGTAACACAATCATAGTAGGGGACTTTAACACCCCGCTTTCACAAATGGACAGATCATACAAAATAAAAATAAATAAGGAAACACAAGCTTTAAATGATACATTAAACAAGATGGACTTCCTTGATATTTATAGGACAATCCATGCAAAAACTACAGAATACAATTTCTTCTCAAGTGCTCATGGAACATTCTCCAGAACAGATCATATCTTGGGTCACAAATCAAGCCTTGGTAAATTTAAGAAACTTGAAATTGCATCAGGTATCTTTTCTGACCACAACACTATGAGACCAGATATCAATTACAGGAAAAAAAACCTGTATAAAATACAAACACATGGAGGCTGAACAATACACGACTAAATAACCAAGAGACCACTGAAGAAATCAAAGAAGAAAGCAAAAAATACCTGGAAACAAATGACAATGAAAACACGACTACCCAAAACCTATGAGATGCAGCAAAAGCAGTTCGAAGAGGAAAGGTTATAGTAATACAATCCTACGTCAAGAAACAGGAAACATCTCAAATAAACAACATAACCTTACACCTAAATCATTTAGAGAAAGAAGAACAAAAAAACCCCAAAGTTAGCAGAAGAAAAGAAATCATAAAGATCAGATCAGATCAGAATGAAAAAGAAATGAAGGAGGACTCTTTCCAAGATGGCGGAGGAGTAAGACGCAGAGATCACCTTCCTCCCCACAGATACACAAGAAATACATCTACACGTGGAGCAACTCCTACAGAACACCTACTGAACGCTGGCAGGAGACCTCAGACCTCCCAAAAGGCAAGAAACTCCCCACGTACCTGGGTAGGGCAAGAGAAAAAAGAATAAACAGAGACAAAAGGATAAGGACGGTACCTGCACCAGTGGGAGGGAGC
>NW_006780914.1:2918714-2928043 GCF_000442215.2 Lipotes vexillifer
CACACACACACACACACACACACACACACACACAGACATATCCCCTCTTCACAGCGAATATACATTAGTACGTAAGTTTAATACCTGGAGATTAACAGAAATGACAATGGGGCACAGATGCAACACAGTAAAACAGGGATGGGGGGTAGGACTGGAGGGGGCAGAGGGACACTGGATATGATCACAGCAACCAAGGAGTGATTCCCTTGGTGCTCTGAGGTCATGAGACACTTGCCTCTTGTCACCAAGAAAACTGCATGGTGAATAAACCACCAACTCTGGAAGATAAGCCGTGGCACTACTGCGGAGCTTAGAATGGGGTGGGGCCCTCTCTGTCACAGTGTTAATACTCAAGCATGGCGGGCTCGGAGAGTGTTACGAAATATCAGCATTTTGACCTGGTGAGAGGGGCCTATTTGGGATGTGCCCCGTTTACCTAACACTGGGTGAAGGAGGTCCCCACTCAGGGTAACAGGGCCCCGGGATACCGTGGTCTTGACTTGCAGCAGCACTCCACACCACTGCTCCCAGCCAGCTCCACTCTGTCCACTGAGCACCCTCTCCGCAATGGACCTAAGCCAGAGTGAGCCAATCAAGAGGAGACGGGAGGAACCACGTGGTGGGATGGAAGGGGCAGGAGCTGGCAGAGGAGCAGGTGTGTCCCAGGCCGGGCCCTCCCCTAGGCATCATTGAGGCTGCTGTCGCTCAGGAGCACCTTCTCCCCAGGTCTGAAGGCCGGCATCCCAAGGTAGGGGCAGCTGGCACAGCGGAAAGCATCGCCCAGGTAACACTGTTGAAAGAAGAGACCATCATACAGGGGAGCCAAGTGTCAGCTCTCCCAGAGATACAGGCCAGAAGAAAGGGATCCCAAATTTCATGGTATGGCCACAGTGGCCTAAAGAGAATGACTGCGTACATTTGTAGGTCCAACTGGGATCCAAATACTAAGAGGCTTTAAGATCTCTGATTTCATGAAAGACAAAAGTCTAGAGAAGTCCCTTAGGTGAATACTTCTGTATTCTCAGCAGTTCAAATCACAGCCACACTCAGCAAATGGCTGAGTAGCATCAGGCCTAATGTGAAGCAGAAAGAAAGGGGCCAAAAATAAGAAATGACAAGTGCCTCCCCTACGGGCATGAGTGCGCTGCCCACTCTCAGGAGATAAGCCCTCTTCCCATTACTACCTAGAGACACGTTCTCACACGTTCACCTATTATTAAAATAATTGGGCAGTGAACTCTGTAGAGCTGGAGCTGGCCTGTGTTTAGTTTAGGCCTTTGTGAATACTGAGTAATCAACCAGATACTCACGTTTCCACAAGCCGACTTGGGCTGGGAGCTTATCTGGTCCCTCAACTTCTCTTTCTCCAGTTCTTCTGCGAGGCCACAGGTGCTGGGGGAAAGTTAGCAGGTGATGAGTGGGACCTGCCACCACCCAGGAACTCCAAATCCTTGACAGACCTTTTCCCTGGGAGTCTTCACAGATATGGAGCATTGACCTTTCCTGGCCTAGTCAGCTTTGGGCTCCACAATTCAATGATGTACTGTTTGGAGATTCACACACAGACAGTAAACTATCGAAAAAGCCAGCAAAGATTAGCACAAATTTGGGAGAATGGTAGCCTCTTGTAAGGAGAGGGAGGGAGATGCAGCTGAGGGAGCAGGCAGAGGCGACTTCTAAGGAACAAGTCATGTTCCTGGTACTTAAGCTGGGTGAGCAGTACATGGGTGTTCATTTTATTGTTCTTTAAAATGTACTTATTTAGCATACTCTTCTAACCGTCTGATACATTTTACAATAAAACATGTTTTAGTAATTGTGAAGCACAGCGATTCCTTGACAATCAGAAGCCGCTGGAAGCAGCCTGGCAGCCTCTTCTCACCCCAAGGCTTACCAGTTCTTGCAGGCCTTCCTCTTTTTCCCTTCCCCACAGGAGGCAGCCCGCAAGGAAGCTGGGTCTGGCTTCTTCATATCTTCTGGATCCAGCAGTTCATCTGAGTCAATGAGATCCTGGAGAATGTTCGAAGCCATTAATGACCCAGTCATGGTCTCTGCTAATGAACAGGTGAAGTGGCCACAGTCCACAGCAGCAGTTTGCCCATCTATGTAGAAGGCAGCCATCATCCTACCTGGGCTTGATCATCACGCCCAAGCTGACCACATAGTGAGTACACTACGTGCACAGAAGCTGTGTTAGGCTGTGAGGGGGCTGGGGACTCATTTATGATGTGCAGAGAATATGTGTGTGGAGGGCAGGGAGGGAGGGGGCAGGAAGAACAAAGAGAGAAGCGTTATATTTATGCGAATATATAAAGGGCTGTCGTGTGAGAAAAGGGAATGGAATATTTTCTATATAATTCCAGAGGAAAAGGCAGATAATGATATATACACTTGTGTGATTCTTCGATAAACGTGTAGACAGTTAATCTGTAAGCTCTGTGAGGGCACAAACCGTCGCCTAGTTTGCTTACCACTCTAACTTCAATAGTTGTAGGAATGAAGAACTTTATTACAGAAAGCATTGATCTGAGTTGGAAGAGCATTACTGTTAAGACAGTGAGCATTTGGTGACTTGCCCAGACGAAGGAGCCAAAAAATATTTTAGCTGACAAACTCTTTTCAGGTTTACGCATGCCCACAAGAGTCTTTAATATATCACATGAAGTGAGAACAAGAAAATCTGCGGGGGGAAAGATGCTGAAAAAGAAATTTAAAATGCCACTAATGAGGAGTTTCCTTCTGAGTCAAAAAATGCCAATGGCAGGCACAGCCACAAGGCTGGGCTTTAAATGCTTTCACACCTACAAACCCAGAGAGGCCACTCCAAACAACAACATTCCCACCCAAAGTGGGGCCTGAAAGAAAGCAATCAGGTGACCACAGTGCTGACTCACCACGCTCTCATCCTCCATATCATTGGCTGAGAGGGTCCAGAGCTTGGCAGCTGCAGGGTCCATAGCAGGCTTCCCTGAATCCAACCAATGAAAGAAAACAAGCTCCAGAAAAGCAGCTGGAAACAAACTCCAAGCACATGTAAGTGCTTTCTACTGAGGCTGTGCAGGGAACACACTGGACCTGGGTTCAAGGCCCAGCTCTATCACTTATAAAGGCATGAGAGGGACCCATCACTTTATGGCAATAAAAGCCATCATTTGTTAAGCTTTGTGCCAGATACTACATTAAACATTTTACATACATGATCTAATTTAGTCCTGCTCACCACCTTATGAGGAAAGTTCTTGTCATCCTAATTTTATAAATGAGGAAAGAGGTTTAGATACTTAGGCCAGTTACACCCAGCCACAAATACACAAGTACAGACAGAGTCTACCTAACGCTTTTAACTTCCACTCCATATTGCTTTCTCCTCCTTCTCTTAGTTCCCATCCCTAGAACATGGGGCTAATAGGATTCCCTATGCCCACTGCAGGAGATTTGAATATGAAACAAGAAACTGTACCAAAAAGCATTATAAATAGCAAAGCTCCGGTCTCATGTAGACCTGTTACAGACAAGAAAATGGGCTCAAGAGCTGATGGCGGTGGCGTAACAACAAATCAGTAGCAAATCACACCTCCTGATTCTCTCTCTGGGCCCGAAAGAGCTGAGGGTTCAGTGTGGGCCAGTCCACGAATGGGCCTTGGCGGGTAAGTGCACCCCCCAGAGATCACTGTCACACTGGATGCTCAGATCTCCCACAGGGCAGGCCATCTAAGCTGCTCCTACCCATTCTGGAACTGTGACTCCAAAGGTTAGGATGCTAAAGGATTTCTTGAAGATTTAGGCTGGACAGTCAAAACAGAGCAGTGTGAATACCTGTAAATTTTTGCATACCTCACAGCTAGGACAATTTTTCTCAACTCAGGCATTAAAAAATAGTGATAGGAAGGGTGAGAATGGTGAAAAAGGGTGGAGTGCAATCTTCTGAGAGGAGATATTTTTATAAGTGTCTTAAGATCCTCAAAGAAAAGCTGAATTCAGTGGCACAGAGAAAAGGACACATGGGAAGAGGAATAGCACACTCTTATCCGCCATGACCGTCACTGTGAGGTCTTCTGAGGGTAAATGTCATAATTCTGGGGTCTGGAAAGACTTCATTAACTAATGAAACTATGGGAGTCTGACCTCTAGTATCTGGAGACCTCAGTGTCCTCTGGTGCAGAAGAAGGGGCTGAACTAGGTAATATCTACGCATCATTTCAGTATTGGATCCGAATATGCCCAGAACAACAGTACATTAAGCATTCTTCCACTTGGAAATGAGGGAAATTAAGGAAGGGAATGATCCTCTAAAGATATCACCACCTCATTCAGATCTCTGGCTCAGTTTTTAATACGGCTTTTCAGGCCCACTCAGACAGAACAATATCCCTAGGCCAGTCTCACCGGAAGACTTCTTGGTAGTAGAAAGCTTAAGTTGACTAGAAGAACCCACTTCAAAATTGGGCTTTTTTCCTGTGATCTGCACAGAGAGCAGGCTGTCACTGTGGTAACCCAGGTGTTCTCGGACAGACTGAATCTCCTCGGGGCTCAAGAACTTGCGCTGCAGCTGAAATTCAAGATATCAGAGGATTAGGCCACGCTTTTTCTACCGTATGGTGGTGTACTATGTCCCCCTCACAGGTGTCAAACGCTCACGTCTGCAGTAAGCGCATGACAGCAGGAGATCGCAGACGTTGCCTCGTGCCACACGTTCGGTTTCTCACTGATCAGGACCCTGGAGTGTAACTTCTGTCTACGTGTTTATGTTGAGCCTGCCCCTTGGAGAGTTTTATCAAATATCTGTCTATTAGGTACAAGGCACTGTGCGAGGCATTGTGGAGATTGTAATGATTATGATTATCAAGATGAATCGGACATGCTGAAGAGGCTGTTGAATGGAATCGAAGCCTGTGGCGGGGGAGCATGCCCACAGTAAAGATGCTAGAAATGAAATACGCAGTAGAGAAAGAGAACCACGGGGGGAGGGAAATGCTTTCTATGTTCCTTGGGAAGAAGCAGCAGACAGGAAAGGTCGGGAAGAAGCTGGGGGTGCTACCTCTATGTCCGACAATTATGGAACCGCTACATAAACCACAGTCCATCTAGAGCACTGAACGCCGTTCCATAATTAGTAAGAAAGTGGGTCAATACACTAAGATGGATAATGTCAAAGACAGCTAAAGGTGGGGGAAAGAGCTAGTGACTGAACACTGTATACATACGACCTTATTTACATTAAAAAATGTGTATACACACACACAAAACACACTTGTAAATACATAAAAAGAAGTCCGAACAGCCACACCAAAAAATGTATTGGTGGCTCCCGCTGGGGAGGAAAGTGTAAGCAAGGCCTGAGATGTCACTTTATATTCTTCAGTCTTAACTGAATTTTTATGAACATCCCATATTTTGGAATAAAAGATGGAAGAACTTTAACTAAAGAGAAAAATAAGAAAGGGTAGGTGTGAAGAAACTGAGGCCCTAGGTCATGTACAGATCAATGGTATAACAGCTATTGTGGTATAACACTTCTCACACAAGAAAATTTCAGCATTGGAGAAGAATGGAGAACCATAAATACCTCTATTTAATGTTAATATTTCTAATGAATTGTCAGAAAAGGATTTCCCCCTCCAACCTATTCTAGCCTCCCACCCAAAAGCTGAGGAAAATACAGGCAACTGCCCTTCACTTAGGCCTAAGATTCGTGTCCACTAAGAGATGCCTCAGTGGTCACCACTAGTACTGAGACCAAAATATGTCCCAACCCACATGGGCCCAAGCTGAGTCTCTTCAGAGGAGATTGATTTCAGAGGTTTCGTCCTTCGAGGCATCTGGTTTCTCCCATGCAGAGCCCTTCTCAACTTGTTTCCTAGTTGAGTGACACTGATCACCTCACCTTCAGGGTTGTTATTTCTCCCAGATTCTCTCTGTATCGTCTGACAAAAGAGATACTGGGTTTAGTCACCCAAGGCTTAAATTCCCAGCAAAGAAGGTCGTCTACAAACATACCTCTTTTACTTCCACAAGACCAGAAAGAGTCAGGGCTGAACACAGCTTAGATGCCGTCTTCACTTTGCTATTGTTAACTGCTAAGAGGAAAACCCCAGTTAATAGCTTTATAGGCCAAAGCAGGAAAAATAATAAAGGCTCTCTCCTATTCAGGTCAGCAGGCATTAAAACAACAATAACCTATTCTGTTCAATATATATATATTTTAGTGATAATATTTTAATTGGACAACTCCTTTTGGTTGTTCAAAGTGCTCTTACTGATGCTCTTAAGTGTCATATAACCGTCTCGGTTCTTTGTGGCTGTCTGGAGGGGTGGGATAGGGAGGGTGGGAGGGAGGGAGACAAAGAGGGAAGAGATATGGGAACATATATATATGTATAACTGACTCACTCTGTTATAAAGCAGAAACTAACACACCATTGTAAAGCAATTATACCCCAATAAAGATGTTTAAAAAAAAAAAAAAAAGAAATGAAGGAAATGATAGCAAAGATCAATAAAACTAAAAGCTGGTTCTTTGAGAAGATAACAAAATTGATTAACCAGACCCATCAAGAAAAAAAGAAAGACTCAAATCAATAGAATTAGAAATGAAAAAGGAGAAGCAACAACTGACCCTGCAGAAATACAAAGGATCATTAGAGATTACTACAAGCAACAATATGCCAATAAAATCGACAACATGGAAGAAATGGGCACATTCTTAGAAAAGCACAACCTTACGAGACTGAACCAGGAAGAAATAGAAATAATAAACAGACCAATCACAAGCACTGTATTGAAACTGTTATTAAAAATCTTCCAACAAACAAAACCCCAGGACAAGATGGCTTCACAGGCGAATTCTATCAAACATTTAGAGAAGAGCCAACAGCTATCCTTCTCAAACTCTTCCAAAATATAACAGAGAGAGGAACACTCCAAAACTCATTCTATGAGGCCACGATTACCCTGATACCAAAGCCAGACAAAGATACTACAAAAAAAGAATATTACAGACCAATATCACTGATGAATATAGATGAAAAAATCCTCAACAAAATACTAGCAAACAAGATCCAACAAAACATTAAAAGGATCATAAACCATGATCAAGTGGGAGTTACCCCAGGGATGCAACAATTCTTCAATATATGCAAATCAATCAATGTGATACACCATATTAACAAATTGAAGAAGAAAAAACATATGATCATCTCAATAGATGCAGAAAAAGATTTTGACAAAAATCAACACCCATTTATGATAAAAAACCCTGCAGAAATTAGGCATAGAGGGAACTTTCCTCAACATAATAAAGGTCATATATGACAAACCCACGCCAACATCATCTGCAATGGTGAAAAACTGAAACCATTTCTACTAAGATCAGGAACAAGACAAGGTTGCCCACTCTCACCACTATTATTCAACATAGTTTTGGAAGTTTTAGCCACAGCAATCATAGAAGAAAAAGAAAGAAAAGGAATACAAATTGGAAAAGAAGTGAAATTGTCATTGCTTGCAGTAGACATGATACTATACATAGGGAATCCTAAAGATGCTACCAGAAAACTATTAGAGCTAATCAATGAATTTGGTAAAGTAGCAGGATACAAAATTAATGCACAGAAATCGTTTACATTCCTATACACTAATGATGAAAAATCTGAAAGACAAATTAAGGAAACACTGCCATTTATCACTGCAACAAAAAGTATAAAATACCTAGGAATAAAACTACCTAAGGAGGAGAAAGACTTGTACTCAGAAAACTATAAAACACTGATGAAAGAAATCAAAGATGACATAAACAGATGGAGAAATAGACCATGTTTTTGGGTTAGAAGCATCAATATTGTGAAAATGATTATACTACCCAAAGCAATCTACAGAGTCAATACAATACCTATCAAACTAGTAATGTCATTCTTCAGAGATTTAGAACCAAAAATTTTACAATTTGTATGGAAACACAAAGGACACCGAATAGCCAAATCAGTCTTGAGAAAGAAAAACAGAGCTGGAAGAATCAGGCTCCCTGACTTCAAACTATACTACAAAGCTACACTAATAAAGACAGTATGGTACTTGCACAGAAACAAAAATATAGATCAATGGTACAAGATAGAAAGCCCAGAGAAAAACCCATGCACATATGGTCACCTAATTTACAAAATTAGGTAAGAACATACAATGGAGGAAAGACAGCCTCATCAATAAGTGGTGCTGTGAAAACTGGACAGCTACATGTAAAAGAATAAAATTAGAACACTCCTGAAGACCATACACAAAAATAAAATCAAAATGGATTAAAGACCTAAATGTAAAACCAAACACTTTAAAACTCTTAGAGGAAAACTTAGGAAAAACACTCTTTGACATAAACAACAGCAAGATCTTTTTTGACCCACCTCCTGGAGTAATGGAAATAAAAACAAAAATAAACAAATGGGACCTTATGAAACTTAAAAGCTTTTGCACAGCAAAGGAAACCATAAACAAGACGAAAAGACAACCCTCAGAATGGGAGAAAATATTTGCAAATGAAGCAACTGGCAAAGGATTAATCTCCAAAATTTATAAGTAGCTCAATGTCAACAAAACAAACAACCAAATCCAAAATTTGGCAGAAGACCTAAATAGACATTTCTCCAAAGAAGATATACAGATTGCCAGCACACACATGAAAGGATGCTCAACATCACTAATCATTAGAGAAATGCAAATCAAAACTACAAATGAGGTATCACCTCACACCAGGCATAATGGCCATCATCAAAAAATCTACAAACAATAAATGCTGGAGAGGTGTAGAGAAAAGGGAACCCTCTTGCACTGTTGGTGGGAATGTAAACTTGTACAGCCACTATGGAGAACAGTATGGAGCTTCCTCAAAAAACTAAAAATAGAACTACCATATGACCCAGCAATCCCACCACTGAGCATATACCCTAAGAAAACCATAATCCAAAATGAATCATGTATCATAGTGTTCATTACAGCTCTATTTACAATAGCCAGGACATGGAAGCAACCTAAATGCCCATCGACAGACGAATGGATAAAGGAGATGTGGCACATATATACAATGTAATATTACTCAGCCATAAAAAGGAACAAAATTGAGTTATTTGTAGTGAGGTGGATGGACCTAGAGTCTGCCATACAGAGTGAAGTAAGTCAGAAAGAGAAAAACAAATACTGTATGCTAACACATATATATGGAATCTAAAAAAAAGAAATGGTTCTGAAGAACCTGGGGGCAAGACAGGAATAAAGACGCAGACATAGAGAATGGACTTGTAGACATAGGGAGGGGCAAGGGTAAGCTGGGATGAAGTGAAAGA
>NW_006780914.1:2929026-2944975 GCF_000442215.2 Lipotes vexillifer
CATGGACATATATACACTACCAAATGCAAAATAGATAGCTAGTGGGAAGCAGCCCCAATACCCAGGAAGATCAGCTCAGTGCTTTGTGTACAGATAGAGGGGTGGGATAGGGAAAGTGGGAGGGAGATGCAAGAGGGAGGAGATATGGGGATATACGTATATGTATAGCTGATTCACTTTGTTATACAGCAGAAACTAACACACCATTGGAAAGCAATTATACTCCAATAAAAATGTTAATAAATAAAAAAATTAAAATAAAATAAATGTACTTTAAAGGGAACAAATAAATTACTATGGATTAGAAGCAGAGACTACATTCAAGGGAAGCATAATTATTCAAATATTTTTATTTAAAGATTTTGTTGGTCTAAATATCAATCATATTTTAATTAACATTTCATAAAATTTGTAGCTGTACTTAAAAAAAAACACATAGTCTATTTTCTATTAAAAGCTTTTTTTTTTTTAACATAGTCCATTTTTTTTTCCCATTAATTAACAGTTCTGTGGGACTCTGCCCTTGGCCAGTAGCTTGCTCTGATCTCACATGTCTAACAAATATCTGCAAATGGAGGCAATAGATCTAATGTTACCCACCAGTTCAGTTCAGTCCTAACCTCCACTTCTAATTGCTCTGATGTCTTCAGGATCCCATGTGCTAAAATGAGCTTGTTTCACTGCCCCATGTGCCTGAATCAGTTTCCAGAAATACTTTCTTCACTGAGGCTTTTTGCAAACACATAGGTTTGAAAGGAACTGTGTGTATTAGATTCACTTCTGCAAAGTTTACTGTGTCCAGTTATGAAGATAAAGATTCTGTAAGATTCTTCAGTTTGTTCTGTTAACTATTTTATTTTCTTTAATAACCTTGGTATTAGTCTTCTACCTTAATAGATATATGTTAATGATTATGGATTTTAAGTGGGGACAGTTCTCCTACCTGTGTGTGTTTCTCCTGTGATGTTCAACTGCACAGGTGTAGACACCAAGTATGTCGCAAGTTGTCTTCTACAATGGGTAGAACAGAAAAAAAGACTTTAAATGTATTGAAGGTATATACAACAGCATTAAAAAAATTGGTCACTTGATGCTTTCTAAATTTGAACCACTTGAAGCAGACTTCTCATTATGTCTAGGGTAAGAATAGCATTTAAAAAGTGATCTGTTTTTACTTTTACCTCCAGGAATAAGGAAGTAACAGGTCTAAGATTTACCATACTGCCTTAAGCAACTAAAAAAGCCCAGCAAAATATTTTTTAAAAACCAGTGGTTTTCAGATATTGGACAATAGGCAGTACAGAACAATGATCCTTGGAGGGAACGGAAACAAAACAAGGTAAGCCCTATGATTGCCCCACCCTGCTGTCTAGGGAAGTTTCCACAATACAGTACAGGGAAAGGGAACTGAAAGAGAATCTGCAGGTATTCCTGAGTTGAAAGACAAGTTCAGAGTCCAGAAAGGTCAAGATGCCACAAATTTGTAGGGCGGAGAGACAGCTACACAAGAGCAAACCTCTGAAGTCTACAGAGAGTTCCCCTTGAGCCTCGGTTATGAGCATGAGCCTAATTCATACATTCAGAGTGGAGAGCTTCCTACATCATGAGGCACTGGGTAGAGTCCTTAGAAAGGTATTGTTTTAAGCCACACCTAGAGAAGATCAACTTGTTTCCAAGTAACTTACTGCTTCCCTGAATAAAGTCCAAAAAATATTAAAAGAAATGCAAATACTGTAGCACACCACATATAAAATTCACAATGTGACATCAAGTCAGGAAAATACCAGGAGTGCGAAGAAGCAAAAGAACAATCTCTCAGTACAAACAGATGCAGAAATAACACACATGAAAGAATTAGTAGACAAGAATGTTAAAACAGTCACTACAAATATGCTTTGTATGTCTAGGAAAGTGGATGAAAGTGGACATGATAAGGAGAAATGTGGAAAATTTTTTTAATTTTAAAAATCAAAGTCAAATTTCTAGAGATTAAAAAAACAGCAAAATACACATTCTTTTGGAATATTTACCAAAATAGAAAATATTTGGGGCCATAAAACAAGTCTTGATGAATATAAAAGTTTTCAAAGTATTAGAAGTATGTTGTCTGACCACAGTTAAATTAAACTAGAAATCAATAACATAAAATATATGGAAAGTCCATAAATGTTTTTAAACAAAACAACATGCTTGTAAATAATTGATGGGTCAAAGAAGAAATCACAAAGGAAATTAGAAAATATATGAAATAAAAATGAAAACACATTATATCAAAATTTGTGGGAGGCAGTTCATAGAGGGATAATTATAGCTTTAAATGCTTATATAAGAAAAAAACAGAAAAGGCTGAAATCAACATACTAAACTTTCACAATAAGACATTAGAAAAAGAAGAGTGAATAATATTCAAAGTAAGCAAAATTTTAAAAAGAGCATAAATCAATAAACAAATAAAGTATATATAGATATATATATACAGAGAGAGAGAGAAAGGCTGAGAGAGACAGAGATAGAGACAGAGAGATACAGTATACAGAGAAAGAAAGACAGGGAGAGAGACAGAGAGAGAAACACAGAGAGAAAATCAATAAAAACAAAAGCAGATTATTTGAGAAGATCAATAAAACTGATAAACTTCTAGCCAAAAAAAAGGAAAGAAGATACCTATTGCCAATATAAATGAAAGAAGGAAACTCACTACAGATGCTACAGACATTAAAAGAATATTATGAAAAATTGCATTACAATTGTTTCAACAACTTAGATGAAATGAACAAACTTCTTAAAACAATAAAACTACTAAAGTTCATTCAAGAAGAAATAGACAACCTGAATAGCCCTATATCTATTTTTTAAATTGAGTTTGTACTTAACAACTTTCCTAAAAATTAAATTCTAGGCATATATAAGACTTCACTGGTGAATTCTACTAAACATTTAAGAAAAAACAACACCAATTAATATTTCTGCTCATTCTGAGACCAGTGTAGCTCTGATACCAAAACCAGACAAAGAGATGAAAGAAAGAAAGAAAGAAAGAAAGAAAGACAGAAAGAAAGAAAGAAAGAAAGAAAGAAAGAAAGAAAGAGAAAGGAAGGAAGGAAGGAAGGAAGAAAGACAGAAAGAAAGAAAGAGAAAGAAAGAAAGAAAGAAAGAAAGAAGAAAGAAAGAGAAAGGAAGGAAGGAAGGAAGGAAGGAAGGAAGGGAGGAAGGAAGGGAGGAAGGAAGGGAGGAAGAAAAGAAAATACATACCAATGACCCTCATGGACATAGATGAAAAATTCTTAAAACCTAATTTTAGAAAATGGACTTCAACTGTATATAAAAAGGACTATACATCATGGCTAAGCGCGGTTTATCTCAGAAATGAAAGTTTTATTTAGATTTTGAAAGTCAAACAGTACAATTCATCTTAATACTCAAGACTCAATAGAAACATCCTATCGTTCTCAGTAAATGCAGAAAAATGACAAAATTCAATATCCATTTATAATTTTAAAACTCAGTAAACTAGGAATCAAATTTTCAGTAAATTGAATAATTGTCTTCTAATCACTGGAATGTGTGAATATTATCTTATGTGATGAGGACTTTGCAGATATGATGTTTAAATGAGATTATCTTGGATTATCTGGTGGGTCATAAATGCAATCACAAATGTCAATGTAAGAGTAAAGCAGTGTGAAGATTTGGCTACAGTAGAGAGAAGGTTTTGTGATGACCTCGGAGATCTGAAGATGTTATATGACAGGCTTTGGAAATGGAGGAAACAGCTGTGAGCCAAAGAATGCAAGGATTGTAGCTCCAGAAGCTGGAAAACACAGAACATGGATTCTCCCCTAGAGCCTCAGGACACTGATGACACATACCCTGGTTTTGGCCCAGTGTAACTGATTTCAAACTTCTGACCTCCATAACTATAAGAGAATAAATTTGTGTTGTGTAAGCCACCATGTTTGTGACAATTTGTTACAGCAGCCTAAGAAACTAATAGAGAAAGGAACTTCCTACACTTGATAGAAAACATCTAAGAAAAATCAACAACTAACATATTTAATGATGAAAGGCTGAATCCTTTTCCCTTAAGATTTCAAACAAAGCAAGAATGCCCACTCTTATCACTTCTATGCAACATTTTATTATAGTCAGTTAAATAAGGAAAGAAAAAAGAAGTAAAAAGTATAGTGATAGAAAAAGAAGTGACACTATTTACAGAAACAGGTGTGTTTAAGTAGAAAATCCTAATCTAAAAAAAGCTATTATAACTAATGTGTGATGTTTGCAAAAATCACATGACTCAATGTCAATATTAAAAATTTTAAATATATAGCAAAGAAAAACCCAGAAAATAAAATGGAAAAAAATACCATTTATAAGAGCAACAAAAATATTAAATTCTTAGGAATAAATTTGACAAATATAGACTATTTGTATGCTAAATTCTACAACATATTGTTTACAGAATTAAAACAAATAAATGGAGAGATATAGCATGCTCAAAAATCAGAAGATCCAACATTGTTAAAATACAAACTCTTCAGAGATTGATCTATTGATCAGAATTTGGCAAACTTTTTCTGTAAAGAGCCAAATAGAACATACTTAAGGCTTTGCAGGCCAAATAATGATGTCTGTTGCATATTCTTTGTGTTTTTGTTGTTTGTTACAACCCTTTAAAAATGTGAAAAAAAATCTTAGCTTGAGGGCAATAGAAAAACAGACTATAAACTGGATTTGATACATGGGCTATAATTTGCAAACTCTTGCAATGAACTCTAATGAAAATCCCAACAGGCTCTCATATGGGAATTTATATGGAAATACAAGAGTCCTAATATAGCTAAAGTTTGAAAAAGAAGAACAAGGTTGAAAAACTTATACTACCTGATTTGGACACTTATTTTCAATCTCCAATAATCAAGTTAGTGTGGTAGTAGTATTGTGGTTAATAGTATAAAGCTAGATATACAGATCATTGGAACTGTAAAGGAAGTCCTCAGAAAGATTTATGTATAAATGGTCAACTGATTTTGATAATGATGCCAAAGCAATTCCACAGAGAATCGATCATCTTTCTACAAATAGTGCTGAACAATTTGGATTATTCTTTTGGGATAAGAAAGAAAAAAACACCAGTTCTTATCTCAGGAAAAAAGAATTAGGAGTAAATCTTGGGCTAGGCAAAGATTCCTAAATAGAGCACAAAAGTCATGAACAATAAAAAAATCAATAAAACATTAGATTTCATCAAAACATAAAACATTTGTTCTTTGTTAAGACACTATTAAGAAAATGGAAAGACAAGCCACTAACAAGAAAAATATACTTGCAAAACATATATCTGACAAAGAACTTCCATCTAGAACAAGAATTATCGAAACAAGGCCCATGGGCTAAGTTTGACCTGCCATCTGTTTTTGTCAATAAAATTTTATTGATACATGGTCGTGCTTATCCACTTGTGTCTTATATGTGGCTGTTTTCATGATACAAGGCCAGGTTTAATAGCTGCAACAAAAATAATATAGCCCATAATGCCTAAAATAGTCACTCTCTGGCCCTTTAAAAAAAAGTTTGCCAATCCCTGATCTCGAATACATAAAGAACTTGTGTGTCATAATAATAAGACAAAGAATCTAATTTTAAAAAATGAGCAAATGATTTGAACAGACACTTCATGAATGCAGATGTATAGATGGCCAATAAACATGAAAAGCTGCTCAACATCGTTAGTTACTAGAGAAATTCAGATTAAAACTACAGCGAGATACCACTCACTATATGACCATGAGAACAGCTAAAATTAAAGACTGTTCATACCTGCCAAGCAAGTGGGGAGGGAGCAAACGGAATCCTCAAGTATTGCTGGTAGGAATGGAAGATGGTGTCATCACTTTTGATAATTTGATAATTTCTTAAATAGGTAAACATGCACCTGTTATACAACTCAGTCATTCTCCTCTTGGGAATGAAATAATAGGTCTATACAAAGACATCTTCCTGCATGCTCATAACAGTTTTCTATGTTAGATCCCCAAACTGAAAGTGATATAATATCTATCAGCAGCTGAATGGATAGACACATTGTGATACATACATTGAATGGAATACTAGTCAGTAATAAAAAGAGTATATGCAACTCAATTATGAAACAAAAAAACAATTTTCAAAAATAAGCGAATGGATGAATCTTATAATATTCATGCTGAGTGAAAGAAGCTGGATAATAAAAAAAGTATGTATCATATTGTATGATATTTTATATAAAATTCTAGAAAATGGAAAATAATATAAACAGAAAGTGGATTAGTGGATACATGGGAGGGGGAGGGTGAATAAGGGGAAGATTACAAAGCAGGATAAAGAACTTTTGAGTTTTTTTTTTTTTTAATTTTTATTGGGGTATAGCTGATTTACAATTTTGTGTTAGTTTCAGGTGTACAGCAAAGTGAATCAATTATACATATACATATATCCACTCCTTTTTAGATTCTTTTCCCAAGTAGGCCATTACAAAGTACTGAGCAGAGTTCCCTGTGCTATACAGTAGGTCCTTATTAGTTACCTGTTTTATACATAGTAGTGTGTATATGTCAATCCCAATCTTCCAATTTATCTCCCCTCACCTTACCCCCTGGTAACCATAAGCTTGTTTTCTACATCTGTAACTCTATTTCTGTTTTGTACATAAATTCATTTGTATGCTTTTTTTTAGATCCCACATATAAGTGATACCATATGTTATTTGTCTTTCTCTGTCTGACTTACTTCACTCAGTATGACAGTGTGTAGGTCTATCCATGTTGCTGCAAATGACATTAATTAGTTCTTTTTTATGGCTGAGTAATATTCCATTGTATATATATACCACATGTTCTTTATCCATTCCTCTGTTGATAGACATTTAGGTTGTTTCCATGCCCTGGCTATTGTAAATAGTGCTGCAATGAACATCGGGGTGTATGTATTTTTTGAAATATGGTTTTCTCCAGATATATGTCCAGGAGTGGGATTGCAGGATCATATGGTAGCTCTATTTTTATTTTTTTAAGGAACCTCCGTTATGTTCACCATAGTGGCTGTATCAGTTTACATCTCTACCAACAGTGTAGGAGGGTTCCCTTTTCTCCACACCCTCTCCAGCATGTTTTGTTTGTAGATTTTTTGGTGATGGCCATGCTGACCTGTGTGAGGTGATACTTCACTGTAGTTTTGATTTGCATTTTCTCTAGTAATTAGTGATGTTGAGCATCTTTTCCTGTGCTTTTTAGCTATCTGTATGTCTTCTTTGGAGAAATGTCTATTTAGATCTTCTGCCCATTTTTTGATTGGGTTGTTTGTTTTTTTTGATATTTAGCTTCATGAGTTCTTTTTGATGAAAATGTTTGTTATCTTGACTGTTGTAATGGTTCCATGGTTGTATACATATGTCAAAACTCATCAAATTTTACACTTTAAAATGATACTTTGTTGTACATCAATTTCATCTCAAAGCTATACAAAAAGGGAAACTTTACTTGAATAATATTTCCATAGCCACAGTTTCTCCAACATAGATATCATTCCAGGAGTGTTATTTGTAAGCGAAAAATAATTCTAGTGACATTCTGTCTAGCTACTAATATTGTCTGAGAAGCAGCAGCCTTGGCCTTGACTAACAGGTTGTCAGAAACACTGAATCCTTTCACTAGCTCAGCCACCGCCCCAGAGATTTTGATCAGAATATAAATTTTGGAAGGGTTTCCAGGTGACTTACATGCACATTAAAGTCTGAGAAACACTGTTCAAGAGACAACAGCTTTGGCTCAAATGAAAAGTAAAAATCAGTACAAATACCTCTCATTAGAGATGTTATTTAAAAGGTTCATTTACCATGCCCTGGATTACTAGATAATTCTAAAATACTCTTTGAGTCTTATTCCACAGTCCTATGTCATTGCCTACTTTTTTTTTACCGGGACTGCCACCACTTTTCACAAATGTATTTTCCTGTAATATCCCCCTCTCGTTGTAATCTTTCCATACTTAAGCATAAATGCGCATGTTCTCATAGGGAGCACTAAGTGTTTTTAATTGCTTTAAAATCATATTGGGATCTCTTGCCTCCATTCTTATCCAGGATTTCTGTGTATTGTGGTAAAATGGGACAAAGGGTGGTTTCAGAGAGTTAGCATCTGAGTCAAAATCTCTAAAATTTACTCCAGAAATTATTGACAGAAATAAATGAAGAGAAAAAACTCAACCCTGTAAACAATTCTCTTTTTGTTTACAAAAAAAGAATTTTTTTAAAAAAACTTTTAGTAAAATGAGTAAAACTCCAAGAAATGAGATAGAAATAAAGATTTGAAAAGAAACTCATAATAGAAAGCAAGTGCATTAAGAAAAGACCACACACCAGGGAAAATAATGCCTTACTTTATACAACTTTTTATAAATTTTACTGTTCTTTCACACTCATTATTTCATTTAATCTTTTCTAAAAATGTATGGATAAGAAGTCAAATGTTATCAACTCCATTTTTCAAATAGTTATGTCATTTGTCCAGCCTCACTCAGCTGGGGATTCAAATCCAGTTGTTTCAACTTCAAGCCTGTTGCTCCCTCTACCATCCCACATCGCACGTATGAAATGTTCTCGCATGATCTCTTGCAAGCTTCACATACAAACAGTTCAATTAAAGACTAAAACAAATGCCCTGAGGCATTTGCTAGCATGATGAGCTGAAATCTGAAAGAGTTTGATGTTAAAATCAAAATTGCCTTTAAGTTACAGAAGCATATAAACGCATCTTTATCTCAAAAACATTTATTGTCTTTTTACCTAAAATGAAATAGCAAACAAGATAAATTTCATTTGGTCAAAAAAATATAACTTCTGGGTAGGAAGATTTCTTTTTTAATCTGGAGAGATTTTTTCCATTAAGTAGTTAATTCTAGTGAGTTCCAGATGTCGTCTTTTAACAGGCACTGTTCTCAGACTTATTTCTACAAACTAAAGAAATCTCCCCTCTTTAGGTAAATTTACTGTATTTCTACTACCTTTTGTCCTGGAGTCAACCATCTTTTGTATCTTTTTTTTTTTCTTAAATGATGGTTCTCTATCTTATTAAAGGGCTTGACAGAAATAGATAAAGACGACACCTGGAAAAGAATATTTCTACTCCTGGGAGTCATCGAATTTCAAATTTAAACTTGGGGAAGTATCTGAAAAAAGCCCAAACAAGTACAGATCAAACACAAAGAGAAATGTCCCCCTCCTCCTCCTTCTTGTTTAGTTGGTGGGGAGGAGATTATCTTGTTTTGTTCTGTTTTGTTTTACATTTGGTCAGCTGGCACACTGCACAGTAAGTTGAGATTTTTTTTCCCCTTTTTCATTTCAGTTGCTTTTAGATGTGTCCTAAATTAGCTCTTCTTTAAGTTGCAGGGAGTTGGCCTCCATTCCCCAAACAGAACAATAGTTCCCCTCGGGTGAGAGTGCCAGCTACATATATTATCGGTCCTGTTCCCAGCAGGAACATTTCAGTGCCTGCTTAGAAAAATTAGTCACATGGATTTTAGATTGGAGAGGGGGTGGCTAGCTTCAGATATCATCTTTAATTTGTGAGAAAATTGAACTGTTTCTTTCTTTTCATGTCTCCCCATCACCATTTTTGACTTTCATAGATGCTTCACCTTTCTTCATGAAAGTCAAGAATGAGCCCATCTTTGGAATGCTCCAAAAATTAAGGGCACATTTAGCCTGTTAATTCTTCTTAGTTGGCCCAATTCCACTTTAGCTAATTATATTCTGTTCCCAAAAACAGAAAAGAAAAGAAAAGAAAAAACCTCTTCACATTTGGAGATGAAAAACATTGTTTTTCAACCTTCTCTTCTGAGCTAAAGCTCACCCCTCAAAAGCCCAGCATGGATCCATCTGAAGTTGCCCAAGTACAAATGCCTAGAGTGTGGGAGAATCCAAAAGAAGACAGCCATTCCCAGAGGATAAAGTGGCCATCTTTGTACCCACCCCCAAATCAGTATACAAAATAAAATACATGATTATCTGGCTACAGAAGTTGGAACTTTGCTTTAAAAGGCACACTTCTTTACCAATGGATAGTGATGTCATACTTGAGGATCCACACTAAATACCATCCAAGAGAAACAGGAATTCTCTGGAAAAAGAATGTCTGTGTCTTTTTTGAAAATGAAAAGCATTGCAAAGTAATCCAAATAGTCTAAGTCCTGTAGTTTCTAAACTCTTGTTTGATGCACTGTACATGGCAAGCTCCAAATGTGTCTAGCATGCTTAAGATACTCACTGAAATATATACCTCATAACATGACGTTTCTTTTTTGCTACAATGTTTATAACAAGGGCTCTTAACTTTTATTTCAATTGCATGAAACAATGTGACATTTTCCCTTGTTATTTTAGCTTTATTTCAGAAGTTTCTAAAACATTTGTCTCTGCAAGATTTCCTTGATGTTAAGGCACAGGAAAGTGCTTTAGGCTCTGCTGACTCAACATTTACACATTTTTCTTCTAATGAAATATTTGTTTGCTTTAAAACCAAATGATGTAACGTAACTAAAACAATATAGAATTATACTAATTATGGTGTAAGTTGACAGATTTAGATGGAATCTTTGTCTGGATGGATGGATACTTTGTAGTATCCATACTTTAGATGGATACTTTGTCTGCTCTTGTAGTATATATAGTCATTATCTATCAAGTATTCACTTGTAGATAGAAAATTTTCACACAAACTATCAAAACTCCAAACCAACTACTTAAAAATAAAAAAAATAAAAAGTAAATTTCAAAAGGCTTACAGGTTTAGTTTGGATAGCACCAACAGGAAATGATCCGTGAAAAAATTCATTTTGCCAGTCTTTGTGACTAGACAGTTCCCATGATTAAGCATTTTTAAAGGTTACAGCTTAACTTTAAAATTCATAGGCTAAGGACTTCCCTGGTGGCACAGTCGATAAAAATCTGCCTGCCAGGGCTTCCCTGGTGGCACAGTGGTTGAGAGTCCGCCTGCTGATGCAGGGGACACAGGTTCGTGCCCAGGTCCAGGAAGATCCCACATGCCGCGGAGCGGCTGGGCCCGTGAGCCATGGCCACTGAGCCTGCGCGTCCGGAGCCTGTGCTCCGCAGCGGGAGAGGCCACAGCAGTGAGAGGCCTGCGTACTGCAAAATAAATAAATAAATAAATAAATAAATAAATAAATAAAATAATAATAAAAAAAAGAATGTGCCTGCCAGTGCAGGGGACACGGGTTTGATCCCTGGTCCAGGAAGACCCCACATGCCGTGGAACGACTAAGCCAGTGCACCACAACTACTGAGCCTGTGCTCTACAGCCCGTGAGCCACAACTACTGAAACCCACGTACCTAGAGCCTGTGCTCTGCAACAAGAGAAGCCACTGCAATGGGAAGCCCATGCACCACAACAAGGAACCAACACAGCCAAAAATAAATACAATTAAAAAAAAAATTCATAGGCTAAAAATAGGTTCATGGGAGGTTTGTGGTTGGTGTCACACTTTTATATGTTCTAATTCAAGTTTTGTATAGATGTAAAATTGCACTCATATCTGTCTCATAAATAGCTTTAAGAGAAAGAGATGAACCATAATAGTAGGTGTTTTCCCCCAGATATCAGTGATGATAAAGTCTTAGGGGATATAGTTTTAGGTGAGGAGGAAGAGGGGAGACACTGGGAAACCTTTCAATTTTCAGTTAACATTAAACTTTCTGATACAAAAAAAAGAAAAAAAAAAAGACAAGTTACAAAAAAAAATCTTAAGCTCAATGAGAGGGCATAAAAGCAGTAGATGAAGAGTTAAAAATGATCAATTTATGAAAAAAAATTAGTAATTATATGTGAACCATATAAACTTCTCCTAGAAGATGGCAGCTAAAGAACAGGGTTTTGTTTGTTTGTTTTCTGTAAGTTGTTTTGCTTCTGTACCAATATTAAGTCCTTGACTTCAGCAGTTCTAGAATCTATACCTCAGGAAAAAAAATGAACTAAGTTAGCTGTGTTCATAGAAAGGAATTCAAAATGAATAAATGATGAGCTTATTTCTATTTAAGGATGAAAATTTTAGATATCTTTATTGGAAAATGTGAGTACCTTTGAAAAATACAGCTAAATTTTTTTTAAAATACTTAAAGAATATGGACAGAGTAAAAGCCAAGTCTTAAAATACTGAACTTAGATGTCATTCTGATATTTGAAGGAAGTAGAGTTAATAAAAGAAGAAGAATTAATAAAAGGAAGAAAGATTTTTCTAAGTACGTAGTAAATTTGTGATATTCCTGACTCCAAGAAATAGAAAATATTCTATTCTCTGGGTGGGTATGAATTATTACATTGAATATACAATGCAAGCAATAGAGTTTAGTAAAATAGGTTTGTGAAATTCAGTTGTAGTCCTAAGCCTTTTATATCTGTATTATAAAGATCAGTTACCATGCTCAGCTAAAATACCTTAGTTTTATTCTCAAAGAAAAAATTATTTAAAAAAATAAGATTTACAAAACTACAATGAGGTGTCACCTCACACCAGTCAGAATGGCCATCATCAAAAAATCTACAAACAATAAATGCTAGAGAGGGTGTGGAGAAAAGGGAACCCTCTTGCACTGTTGGTAGGAAAGTAAAGTGATACAGCCACCATGGAGAACACTACGGAGGTTCCTTAAAAAACTAAAAATAGAACTACCATACAACCCAGCAATCCCACTACTGGGCATATACCCTGAGAAAACCATAATTCAGAAAGAGTCAAGTACCACAATGTTCATTGCAGCTTTATTTATAATAGCCAGGACATGGAAGCAACTTAAGTGTCCATCGACAGATGAATGGATAAAGAAGATATGGCACATATATACAATGGAATATTACTCACCCATAAAAAGAAATGAAATTGAGTTATTTGTAGTGAGGTGGATGGACCTAGAGTCTGTCAAACAGAGTGAAGTCAGAAAGAGTAAAACAAATACCATATGGTAGCACATATACATGGAATCTAAAAAAAAAAATGTTTCTGAAAAACCTAGGGGCAGGACAGGGATAAAGATGTAGATGTAGAGAATGGACTTGAAGACACAGGGAGGGGGAAGCTGGGACAAAGTGAGAGAGTGGCATGGCCATATATACACTACCAAATGTAAAATAGATAGCTAGTGGGAAGCAGCCGCATAGCACAGGGAGATCAGCTCAGTGCTTTGTGATCACCTAGAGGGGTGGGATAGGGAGGGTGGGAGGGAGACACAAGAGGGAGGAGATATGGAGATATATGTATACATATAGCTGATTCACTTTGTCATACAGCAGAAACTAACACAACATTGTAAAGCAATTATACTCCAATAAAGATGTCAAAAAAATAATAATAAGATTTAACCTAGGATAGGTTTTTTGTTCTTTTTTGTTTGTTTTTTGTGGGTTTTTTTTTTTTTTTTTTTTTGGGGGTTTTTTTTTTTTTTTTTTTTTGAGGATTCTAGTGCCTTTTTCTATGGGACAAAGTTCTGATGATAATGGAAGAGCTGAAGAACCATAGGTGTTGGAATATAAAGAAATTGAAGATACTGAAAAACAGAAATTCCAGAATGCTATATAGACTCCACTGAATTTTTTATTACTCTCTTTTACCACTAGTCCTTAGGGCACTTTTTGAACTTGGAAGAATCCCATATAATTCACAGATATACTTTCTTTTATAATCTTAGCTACTAATCAAATTATAAAATGTCAAAACTCTCTCAGTAGCCCCCTACATTTTTAAGTTTCTAAGAATACATAAAATGATAGTCAGACTTCTGTTCCTAATATAAAGTGCCAACCTCCCTCTGAGGGACCAGAGTCTATATAAATTGGTTCTTAATATTTTCTGTTATTTTCTCTCTGAGTCTCACTGTATATGACAAAATGAATGTCTAGTAAGACTAAATTTACAGAGGGTCCTTGGTGATATTCTTAGTTATTTTGACCAAGAAATAGATTTTTTTTTTTTCCTCTCACGATACTAGAAATTTTGACACAAAAGAACCCTGATTTTTGGGGTCAAGAAAAAAAAAAAAACTTCAACATGTATTGTAATAACTGTGAAAGAAGTTGCAGGTTATTTGGTGGTTTTCTTAGCTACATGTGACTCATAAAAATGATGTAATTTTGACAGAAGCAACAACTCAAAGGGCACAAAAGAGAATTTATAATGCCAGTGACCTCTGCTGCTAGATGAGTCTACAAATTTAGGAATTAAAATACCAAAATTCTTTAACAGTATTATAGTCACCCTATTCTTAATTTCACTTACTCGCTCAATTTTAACTGTATCACTTACATGATTTAACACAATAACAAATGGAATTTAACACAATAACAAATGGAAATTTAACAGTGCCATTTGGGACATACTAAACTATCTTTCATGAGTGATGCAATTATTCTGAAATCTAACTGTACAGTAAATGATATACTTGCATGAATATTGGCATGAGTATTTTGGCTTCAATTTTAACTTTTGTAATAGCTACAGCAAAATTTTCCTATCTAAAAATCTTAAAATTGAGAATGTCTTCATAAATGTTTAAAAAGTCAGGTATCTGGACACTTCCTGGAAGCAAATGCACCTTCCTCATCTATATGTAGCAGAGTTTGAATATAACAAACTTCTTTAGGTTTTTCTTGATAAAAGATGTGGGTATAATTATTCTAGTTAAGGCTCTATCACTCTACCTGCTTGGCATATTGCATCCTGGGCCAATCCTCCAATATTTGGAGAATCTATGATGGAACATTTATAAAGCAACCCCTGATGTTCATGTAGCTTGATGTGATTCAATTGTTTCTGGCTTATAAAACTCAAGAGATATTGTAATGAGGGTAGAAAATCATGGAGAACTCATATATATACAAGGATAGTGAATTGGCAAACCATAAAATTGGTATTTTAGGCAAAGTGATATCTTGGAAAAATGTATAGACAAGAGAGTAAAAGGTGTAGTCAAATGACAAGCTCAAGCAGAAAAAAGGATTAAGAAGAAAAAAATGAACAAAAAAAGTAAATAAGAGGAAGGTGCTGGCACTGAGCATCCCAAGAGTAGAGGTAGCCAAAACCTAAGTCAGAGCAGTCAGAAGTACACTAGAAAAATGTGAGAAAGCTGAATTAAATTATGATATAAATTAATTCAGGAATTAGTCACTAATAATTTCCATTACATATAATTGGTGACATCTTCTCTACATCCCATGGAATAACTCTTTGAAGGAGAAAAGAGAAAGGAAAAACTAACATTTCCTGATAGAATATTATGAGCCTGACAAAGTGCCATATGGACAACATGCAGTCTTGTCCAATCCTCATGGTCATGAAGGGTGAGGATGCTTTGGAAGGTCTGGTGAGGTGGGAGATACACTGTACCCAGATTCATAAGAATGTCAATTCTCCATTAGAAACAAGAAGTGACCTGGATGCTTCTAATATGGTGGGTCAGAATGTCCACTTCATTCCTGGAGTAGAATTAGGGAGAGGAGGGGTACCATCTGATAAACGCTACCTTTAGAAATAAAAGCTGAGAACAGAAGTTAATACAGACTTCAAGATGGCAGAAAAGAAAATAAGTTGGGATTTCTAGAAGAGGCACAAAAGCTATTAAAAAGTAACATCCCTTAATCTTTCTAATGTTCCCATGGCCTGTTTGATTTGTGATTTTTCATCTACTTTTATAAAATTATTGGCTTTAAAGCAAAAAAGTCCTTATCCTTTCAGTCATAAAATAGATTGTTAGCTGGAGAACCTGTGTCTGATTCAATGTTGGTTGGGTAAAGACATTCCCAAAAGCAATGCAACAATATCACCAATCGAAACTTTAGGTTTTGTTTGCTACAATGAGAAAGAAAGGGAAGGAAGGAGGAGGGAGGGAGAGAGAGAGAGAGAGAGGGA
>NW_006780914.1:2945013-3016158 GCF_000442215.2 Lipotes vexillifer
GGGAAAGAGAGGCAGAGGAAAGAAGGAAGGAAGGAAGGAAAGAAGGGAGGGAGGGAGGGAGGGGAGGAAAATAGGGCCTAGGACCAGAACCAAAAAGAATGGACCTGGGGTTTAAGACTTTGCCCAAGGCCTGAACAGAACAGTCCCTGAACTTGAAAACCCATGAAGCAGATATCACATCACGTATCATTTGAGGAAATTTAGGATCACAGAAATTTTGCGATCTGCCCAAGCTCACACATCTAGCAAACGCTGGAGCTGGAATTTAAACCCAGCTGTGATGGAGCCTCTAATCATGCTCCATCACAATGACTGGCAGATGAAAATTTTAAGCCAATAATAAGGAAATGGAGCCATAAAACATAAAGAACAATAGGAATATATATCAAAAAGTTACTTAACATATATTAATACAAACGCTGTAATTGAAAAAAGTATTACGGAATTTAATGAAATATTACAGCATAAATATTTATTAGTCTAATGAAGTACAATTTGTATATGAACAAAAGTTTGTTTTAAGTGAAACATCTTAATTTAACATGAGAAAGAATGATAAGCATAAAATAAATTAGAAATTCTTTTGAGTAATAAGTTGAGAAGAACTACATTTTATTGTCACTTAGTGGGATCTGTGTTATACCCCTTTTTTTTATTGTATTTGAGCTCTACTGGACATATTCACTGTAGTTTGGGGGATACAAAAGTACAATGAACTAGGGTTCTGATCCTTAGCTTTTATAAGATCTATAATCAATCACTGCAAGGAATGTCTGGACCTAAGTTTTCTAACTTACAACAATGAGGCACTTGGCCTAGACTAGTGGTTATCATATTTTGTTTTATTATAGAACTCCTTTTTCCAAATAAGTTCTTCAGTTAATTTCAAGTAAGTAATGCTGATAAAACTGCAGCATGACAAATATCAGAAAACAAAGGTTTTGTTTTTTCTTTTTCTTTCCTTGAGCTCCTAGATTTATGTTTTAGAGGAGGCTAAGCCTTAAAACATGTGGGAAAATGATAATAAAATGAAATATGTCATAGCATTTCACATATTGTATTCCAAAAGTCCTAGTTCTTGGAAGCAGTGTTTTTAAAAGAATTCTCTGGCTAATAATATTGTTGAATGATGAACACTTCGTCTCCCTTTTGGAGAGTTACAATATCTATGTCATGTTAAGAAACCAGTGAAATTCTGTAGGAAACAAACTTGCTTAAATTTCTTTATTCACCTGTAACACAAGTGACCTCAGTCACTTTTTTTTCTTCACCTGAAGTGATGTCCCAAAAGCCATGCTTTTTAATATCAATTACAAGCTCATGAACACCAAGAACCTTAGTTTAAACATCTTGACCTACTTACAGATTCTGAAGTGGCACCTACTGTATAATAGCAAGTCAATGGATATTATTTCCATGAATTCAAAGTTGAATTCCATAAGCACAGAGTTAACTGGGCACAGACCATATTTAAAGTATATTTTAAAAGGGAATACAAAGGAAATTCAAAGCTCATCATGGAAACTAAATCTGAGATAATGTAGATAAACATCTAAAATGGGGAAAATACCTTGAAAATACCTCTATCTCTCATTTTCTCCTTGGCTTCAAGCTAAGACTTTGTCCTATTGATTCCACTTCTCTCCATTTCTTATCATTTCCCTTAGCCAAAGTCAGGGAAAAATCTGAAGAAAGAGGAAATGCTAGAATCTCAGCATCTGCCCCTCACCTCTATCCTGCTCCTCTCCTAGACCTGGCCATTCCCATCTAGGATACCCTGCTCCTGAGTATCAGCTCTTATCCCAGCTTCCATAACAAGGGCTTCTCTTCATTCCAAAGCTAGTGCCTTTGGTGAATCTCCAGTGTGACCCAAATATGGTTTTCCACTGATATGTGGATTGATATTCTTTAAGCCCTTTCTGTACAGAGATTATCTTCCACTAACCATATGCACCTCTAAAATCACTAAGTGAAAGGAGAAAGGTGACATAGGAAAAACTGTTATTGCCTCATTTCTACAATGGCAATTAAACAATGAGGGGGAGAGTTTTTGTTACTTTTAGAAATGGACAATAAAGAAAAAACTAACACTATTTCTTTTAATATTGAACCATGTTGAACAAAACTTTACTCGTAAGCCATAGACAGTGCTGTGAAGTAGGCAAACCAAAGATGGGGGAGAGGTGGAGCAGACTGCAAGGACAGGATCCAGTAACAAAAAGTGAGTTTTATCCCCAACACTTCAGCTGTTTAAATCCCTAAACTAGCCCTGGTGGTACCCACCACCATTAGTTTGGTAAGCTGTCCCCATCCTCTTGTTAAGAGGTAGGAGTGTTGGGGAGACTTCTGTTATTCCATTGCATTGCTGCCAACCCAACCTGAAAATATGTGGTTTTTCAGAGAAACATTTCAGTATGTGGTGTTAAGTTTAATAGCATTCTTGAGATAGTATTCTACTTTTGATATACAGTGTGATAGGTGAGCTGGCCTTGAGACTGTAAAGCCAGCTGTAATATGATTCCCACCCTTTTGGAACACAACCTGTTCATGAAATAGAGACTGCATTTATTTTCAGGAAAGAAAAGTACTGAGGTTTCTCTAATCCAGAATCGTTTAAATATAGGAAATGTTCCAAAGAGGACAGCAATCAAAATGATTAGTGAGTTAGATTTTTTTATTCATGTGGAAATATAAATGAAGCATAAATTACCCGAGAAATTTGCTGAGGAAAAAATAATAATAATTTGGGAAAATTGTGTGATGGTCTATAGAATGTGAAAGGCACAGACCACAAGGCAAGAGAAATAACTTAGCATGATTCAAGGGTTAGTAGTACCCATAATACCACAGAGTAAAGCAGAAGCTGCATCTCCTATTGAAAAAGTAGCAGATCTGAATGTGGTTTAGAAATCTAAACCTGGTAAAGACTTAGGAATAGACTCCAACAGTATGTAATACTCATGTTAAAAGGAGATAAAACCACCTAACTAGGAAACCAATAACTGTTCCTCTGCATTTTCTAGACATATCATTTGACTCATTGAGGTCATATTCTTTAGTAGATACTGGACTCAACCAATTTGTTACCAACTTTTCCCATCATTGGAAAAGGCTGTTGAAAACATTAATGTTTGGTGGCAAGCGCTTGTGCTTTCCTCTGGGCATCTAAAAAGTCAGTAGATGCATGACAAAAGTTAAAGATCATAATTAACTTATTTCTAATGACAAACAAATTAACAATCTCACATATCCGTAACAGTCTTCAATGCTGTCAGGTAGAAATATAATGTGAGCAATACATGTAGTAATTTAAAATTTCCAAGTAGCCACATTAAAAAAAAAGTTAAAAGAAATAGGTAAAATCCATTTTACTTAACCCAATGTATCCAAAAAATTACAATTTTATCTTGTGACACTAGCCACATTTCAATGCTCAGTAAGCACATGTAGCCAGAATACCATATTGTACAGCTGAGGAACCAGAGGAAAAGTAGAGAAATAATGCAACGAAGAAAAATTTCTGTGTGGGTCAATGAAGGAATATTCATTTTGACTCAAGGTAATGAACATAATGATTGTATTGAGCACTCTACAGGTAACTTCACTGAGAAGGGGAAGGAGGATCACAGGCACAATGTGTGTGGGGTGGAGTGAGAATATCACCAAAATAAAAATGAACCCCCTTATGTGATTTTGAGATAGGTTAATTGTAGAATAAAATGACTTTCTTTATATTCCCTGTAAGTGATCAATTTAAAATATACCAAAACATAATTTACAAAATCTTTACAATTGGCAACTGTAATGATGTTAGGGTGTTGTGACAAGAAAAGTGTTATAATGAAAATTATAAATAAAATGGTCAAGGATAACAGTTAAGCACTTAAAAACATTTCTAGGGGCTTCCCTGGTGGCACAGTGGTTGAGAGTCCGCCTGCCGATGCAGGGGACACGGGATCATGCCCCGGACCGGGAAGATCCCACATGCCGCAGAGCGGCTGGGCCTGGGAGCCATGGCCGCTGAGCCTGCATGTTCTGAGCCTTTGCTCTGCAACAGGAGAGGCCACAACAGTGAGAGGCCCGCGTACAAAAAAAAAAAAAAAAAAAAAAAAAAAAAAAAAAAAACATTTCTAGGACAGTTAGAGCTGTAAATTCAGAATACCAGTTGCAGGTGTTCATACAGAAATATACACACAATTTATTTTTTTATTCAATAAAAATTCTTTTAGCATTTCCTCTATACTAGAAACTTTCCTAGGCCCTGGGGATGAAGCAGAAAGAAAAATAGGTAATATCTATGCTCGTTAGGAGCAGATATTCTGGGGTAGATACATAAATTCATTTGCCTATCAAAGCTTTGTTAAACTGTTTTTAAAGAACTTCCTTTCTCCATCACAAACCAATATGACCTAGAGTTTGCTACCTTAAGGGAACGTACTCAATCTGATTGTCAGACTCAAGAAGTATGGAACCTGTTTTATCTATCATGTACTTCAGTACATGCCAGAGTGCCTTATTATTATTTAATGATGGTATTAAATTGAATTAAATTGAATCAAGCTGAAATAAACGAAATTTAGATAAAATAAAATAAATCAAATTTAAATAAATCAAATTTAATTGGATGTAATAAAATAGATTTTATTGCATTGCTAAAAATCCTAACTCAAAAACTGGGAATATCTCCATTAAAAATTAATATCATTTTTGGATAGGGTGGTTTGTTTTTTTGATATTGAGCTGTATGAACTGCTTGTAAATTTTGGAGATTAATCCTTTGTCAGTTGCTTCATTTGCAAATATTTTCTCCCATTCTGAGGGTTGTCTTTTGGTCTTGTTTATGGTTTCCTTTGCTGAGCAAAAGCTTTTCAGTTTCGTTAGGTCTTATTTGTTTATTTTTGTTTTTATTTCCATTTCTCCAGGAGGTGGGTCAAAAAGGATCTTGCTGTGATTTATGTCATAGAGTGTTCTGCCTATGTTTTCCTCTAAGAGTTTGATAGTGCCTGGCCTTACATTTAGGTCTTTAATCCATTTTGAGTTTATTTGTGTGTATGGTGTTAGAGAGTGTTCTAATTTCATTCTTTTACATGTAGCTGTCCAGTTTTCCCAGCACCACTTATTGAAGAGGCTGCCTTTTCTCCACTGTATATTCTTGCCTCCTTTATCAAAGATAAGGTGACCATACGTGTGTGGGTTTATCTCTGTGATTTCTATCTTGTTCCATTGATCTATATTTCTGTTTTCATTCCAGTATCATACTGTCTTGATTACTGTAGCTATGTAGTATAGTCTGAAGTCAGGGAGCCTGATTCCTCCAGCTCCATTTTTCTTTCTCACAATTGCTTTGGCTATTCGGGGTCTTTTGTGTTTCCATACAAACTGTGAAATCCAAAAATGAGCAGAAGACCTAAATAGACATTTCTCCAAAAAAGATATACAGATTGCCAACAAACACATGAAAGGATGCTCAACATCATTAATCATTAGAGAAATGCAAATCAAAACTACAGTGAGATATCTGGGCTTCCCTGGTGGTGCAGTGATTGAGGGTCTGCCTGCCAATGCAGGGGACACAGGTTCATGTCCCGGCCTGGGACGATCCCACATGCTGTGGAGCAGTTAAGCCCGTGAGCCATGGCAGCTGAGCCTATGTGTCTGGAGCCTGTGCTCCACTGCAGCAGAGGCCACAACAGTGAGAGGCCTGCGTACTACAAAAAAAAAAAAAAAAAAAAATCTCACACTGGTCAGGATGGCCATCATCAAAAAATCTACAAACAATAAACGCTGGAGAGGGTGTGGAGAAAAGGGAACCCTCTTGCACTGTTGGTGGGAATGTAAATTGATACAGGCACTATGGAGGTTCCTTATAAAACTAAGAATAGAACTACCATACGACCCAGCAATCCCACTACTGGGCATATACCCTGAGAAAACCATAATTCAAAAAGAGTCATGAAAAATAAAATAAAATAAAATAAAAGAGTCATGTACCAAAATGTTCATTGCAGCTCTATTTACAATAACCAGGACATGGAAGCAACCTAAGTGTCCATAAACAGATGAATGGATAAAGAAGATGTGGCGCATATGTACAATGGAATATTACTCAGCCATAAAAAGAAACGAAGTTGAGTTATTGGTAGTGAGGTGGATGGACCTAGAGTCTGTCATACAGAGTGAAGTAAGTCAGAAAGAGAAAAACAAATACCGTATGCTAACACATATATATGGAATCTAAAAAAAAAACAAAGGTCATGAAGAACCTAGGGGCAAGACGTGAATCAAGACACAGACCTACTAGAGAATGGACTTGAGGATAAAGGGAGGGGGAAGGGTAAGCTGGAACAAAGTGAGAGAGTGACATGAACATATATACACTACCAAACGTAAAATAGATCGCTAGTGGGAAGCAGCCGCATAGCACAGGGAGATCAGCTTGGTGTTTTGTGACCACCTAGAGGGATGGGATAGGGATGGTGGGAGGGAGGGAGACTCAAGAGGGAAGAGATATGGGGACATATGTATATGTATAACTGATTCACTTTGTTATAAAGCAGAAACTAACATACCATTGTAAAGCAATTATACTCCAATAAAGATGTAAAAAAAAAAAAATTTAATACCAAAACCAGATGAAGACATTACAAGAAAGGAAAACTATAGACCAATATCTCTCATGAACAGAGATGCAAAAACCCTCAATACAATATTAGCAAACCAAATTCAGCAATATGTAAAGAGAATTACATATCATGATTAAATGGGATTTATTCCAGTTATATAAATGGTATATCAACAAGTGATAATCAATTAATGCAATCAATAATATAAACAGGCTAAAGAAGAAAACATAAAAAAAAGTATTTGACACATCCTAACATCCATCTACGATTAAAAAGAAAAAAAACTTTCAGCAAACTAGGGATGAAAGGGAAGGAACATCCTCAGCTTGGTAAGTAGCATCTATAAAAAAACCTACAGTTAACATCATACTCAATGGTGAGAAACTAGATGCTTTCTCACTAAGACTGGAAACAAGGCAAGGATATCCTCTCTCATAACTCTTATTCAACATTGTACTAAAAGTTCTAGCAAACATAATAAGACAAAAAATGGAACTAAAATGTATACAGTCACTGAAGTAAGAAATAAAAATTATCTTTTTTAGAGATGACATGATTGTCTATGTGGAAAATCCCAAAGAATCAACAGAAGTCTCCTGCGATAAACAAGTGATTATAGCAAAAATCCAGGGTAGAAGGTTAATATACAAAAGTCGATTGCTTTTCTATATACCAACAATGAAAAATTGAAATTTAAAACACAATACCATTTACAATAGCACCAAAAATAATAAAATACTCAGATATATATCTTACAAAATATGTAAAGGATCTATATGAGGAAAACTTTAAAACTCTGATCAAAGAAATTAAGGAATATCTAAATAAATAGATATTTCATGTTCATGGATAGGAAGACTCAATACTGTTAAGACATTAATTCTTCCCAAATTGATCTACAGTTTCAAGGCAATCCAGATCAAAATCCCTGAAAGTTATTCTGTGGATCTCAATAAATTCATTCCAAAATTTATATGGGGAGATAAAAGACCCAAAATTGTCAGTGCTATTTAAAGATGAAGAACAATTTAGAGGACTGACACTGCCTGACTTCAAGACTTAAAGTTACCAAGGCAGCATAGATTTGGCAAAAGAATAGATACTTAGATCAATGAAATAGAAATGGAAAAAAAGATAGTCTTTTGAACAAATGGTACTGGACTAATTGGACATTCGTATGCAAAATAATGAATATAGATATAGGACTTACACTTTTCACAAAAATTCACTACAAATAGATTTTGATCTAAATGTAAAATGAAAAACTATAAAATTTCTAGAAGATACAGGAAAAATCTAAGTGAGCTTGGTTTGATGATGAGTTTTTAGATACAACATTCAAAGCAAGATTATTACAGAAAAAAATTAATAAGTTGGCCTTATTAAAATTGAAAACTTTTGCTCTGCAAAAGACATTGTTAAGAAAATTTAAAAATCAGCTGCATGCAGTGAGAAAATACTTGCAAAACACATATCTGATAAAGGACTTGTACCTAAAATATTCAGAGAGGTCTTAAAACTCAACAATAAAAAGCAAACAACCCAATAAAAAATGGTAAAAGAATCTGAATATATACTTCATCAAAGAAGATATACAGATGGCAAATAAGCAAATGAGAGGTGCCTATTTTTCACTAGGGAGTTGTAAGTTAAAGCAACGAGGTACCTATTAGAATGACTGAAAACTTTTAAAAGTTGACAACAAATGTTGACAATGAAATACAGCAACAAGAACTCTTGTTTATTGCTGGTAGGAATGCAAGATGGTACAGCCATTCTGCAAGACACTTTAGTACCTTCTCACAAAGCTAAACATAGTGTTACCATATCATTCAGCCACCATGCTTCTAAGTGTTTACCCAATTGACTAGAAAACTTATGTACACAAAATATCTGCCCTTAAATGATTATAACTATTTTATTTATAATTACCCCAAATTGAAAGCAACCAAGATGTTCTTCAATAAATGAGTATGTAAGCTGTAGTACATCCAAGCAATGGAATACCACTTAAGGATAAAAAGAAATGATCTACCATGCTACAAAAAGACATGGAGGAACCTGAAATGCGTATTGCAAGTGAAAGAAGATAGACTGGAAAATGCTATAGAGTATATGATTCCAATTATATCACATTCTGGAAAAGACAAAAGTAGAGTGACATAAAAGATCACTAGTTGCCGGGGCTCAGGGTGATGGTGGGAGAAACAAATAGGTGAAGTACAGGGTTCAAATTAAAACATTTTTTAAATTAATAAAACCCCACTCTTATGGGGCTCAAAATGACACAGGAGGCAACTAAAAGAGCTCCCAAAGGCCAGAGCTAGAAAAATTGAGGCAATAAAATAAGTAAATTAGTATTGGATTATAACTCAAGGGATAAAATAAATATCCATGAGTCCACCTGATATAAATAAATGAATAAATAAACAAGTTCCCATGCAGAAGAATTCCACATAAATTATGTAGATACTCCACCCTAATGGAGGGGAATTTAACTCCCCATCCTTAAGTATAGGCTGCATATAGTGACTTTCTTCCAAAGAGTACAGTAGGGAAATAAGGTGGAAAGAGTAACAGTGGAGAAACCTGACAAACATTACTTCTGCCTGGTGACCCAGGTCAATATCAATGGTCATAAATCATGTAGAGTTTATGCGCCCTTGATATGATGTAATAAAAATGACATGCTTTACCTCTGTGAACTTCCTCCCCAAAACCCATAAGCCCAGTGTAATCATGAGAAAAACATCCAATTCCAATAGAGGGTCATCCTACAATATATCTAATGAGTACTCCCCAAAACTGTCAAGGTCATCAAAAACAAGGAAAGTCTGAGAAATTACCAAAGCCAAGAGGAGACTAAGGAGACATGACCCTAGAACAGAAAAGGGATAATAAGTAAAAGCTAAGGAAATCTGAATAAATCATGGACTTCAGTTAATAATAATATATCAGTGTTGGTCCATTAATTGTAACAAATAGATGATGCTAATGTAAGATGTTAACGATAGGGGAAACCGTGTGTGGGGCTGGCGGGGTGGGAGGAGGGTTACGGGAACTGCCTGTACTATCTGCTCAATCTTTCTGTAAACCTAACACTTTTCAAAAAATAGTCTATTAATTAAGATGTTAATATTCTGACTAACCCATTGATGCAAACTTTAATATAAGTAAGATCTATTTTTGGAAACAACACAACTACTAACTGGACCATGGACCTTAGTGAGGCCCACTAAAATGCAGTGCCAAGAAGATCCATTCTGAAGGAATTTGGCATCTTTACTAATTTATTATGAAAACTACAATTCTCTATGAAACCAATTCTAATCAGAATATAAACTACTCAAGTCTCCTCCATAGTCTTGCAACCAGCACGACCCTAGCCCTTCCTTCCCATTCACAGCTAATCTTGGAAGATTTCTCTGTATTCACTGTCTCTATCTCCTTATTTTCCATTCATTCTTTAATCCACAGTCATCTGGCTTCTGCCCCAGTTGCTCTCCCAAGGTCAATAATGGTTTACCTAAACTAGTAGGCACCCACCCATTATCTCATTTTATTTTTTGGAAGTATCTGACACATTATCCATTTCTTTCCTTTTAAAATACTTTCTTCCTTTGTGTTCATCACATTTTCCTTTCCTGGTTTTCTTCCTACCTCTCTTGGATGTTCTTGGGGTGTGTGTGTATGTGTGTGTGTGTGTGTGTGTGTGTCTTTGTGTGTCTGTGTCTGTGTCTCTGTGTTTCATTCCTATTCTGTCCTTAAATGTTATTGTCCTTTAAGTTCAGTTAAGCTAATTCTTTTCACTCTACAATTACTTTCTTTGTGTGGTTACCTTTACTTTGAAGGTTTTAGTAACTACTATAGGTTGATATATACCAAATATCAATTTCCTGTCCAGGGCTCTCCTGAGTTGGGGAAAACATTATCCTACTTACACTGGTATTTCCACTTTGCAGTTCCACTCACGTATCAAAGTTAAGAAGTTCTAGACTAATCTATCATCTCCTTTTCCCCAAAACTCCTTATCCTCCTTATAGTCTCTATCTCAGTGTACAGTATCACCATTATCTACTCAAGACAATATTGTAGTAATTATAATCAACTTTATCCTCACTTCCAATATTAAATCATTCTTCAATTTTTCTCAATATACCTCCTAAAATTTTCTCAAATTCATCAACATCTATCCATCCTGAGAACCACCGTCCTAGTTCAAGCCTTCATCATTTACCTCAGTTCCTACAATAGGTTCACACCAGTCTCCATATCTCCAGGCTTTTTCCCTCTAATCCATTCCCCACTCTATCTCATCATTCCCTACTTCAAGACATTTTAATGATCGTCTTTTGCTGTTGGTTTGAGGCCCAAATGATTAAATTTTGCTAAAGGGTCCTTCATAATCAGAACCCTGCTTAAGGCGCATCTCCTTTTCTACTACTTTCCCTACTCCCCTACTTCCACCACACACCTATGTCAGCTGCCTCCAGTTCCTCAAACACCTATGCTGCTCACTCTGCCTACATCATTACTCTACCTAACTCTCATTTTCACTAACTTTAACTTTAGTCTCAGGCCTAAATAGTTCTTCTTTCAAGAATCCTTCTTTGAATACTCAAATCCCTGATAGTAGCCTCTCCTATATATTGATACAGAGCCTTTTACTTTTGCTCTCAAAACCTTGAGACACACACAGACACACATACTATTTCAAATTTCCTGATAACTTATCTCTACTTCTAATTAAACTCCAAGCTCTAGGAAGGTAATGAGAATGTCTATATTATTGATTACTCTCTCCCCAAGAATATCTAGGACAATGGCTGACACTGAGAAAATGTTTGACGGATGGATTTATGGATGGATGGTTGAAATAACTCAGAAACAACTTGAAATGTGGAAAATCTATTTAAACGTTGATATAAAAAAAACCTCTCTGGACTGGGTTACAGCTTGCCTAGTGCTTTTGATTCTAATACATTTTCTCAGAAATAGCCTTCGTTTCTGTGTGTATGAAAAATTCACAAAGAATACCCACTGTATCCCAGGTTTAAAGTGAGGATTTAAAGTGAGGATTTTCCTATTATTGCTTTAGGTTGCAATAGTCACATTAATTACATAATACCATGTTTGAACTACACAGGAATGGACAAGACCAAAATTCCAAGACATCAAAGGACTCAAGTTTGATAATAACAGCTTGGAAGCAATCAGAGAATGGTGAAGGAAAGAACTGTCATCAGCTGAAGGATAACAGTGGGAATTAACCAGTACATATCATGGGGTTATGACTGCAAATTCAATATGGGCTGTATAAATAGCTATAGAAGCCAGAATGAACCCCTGCCTCAGGTATCCTTTAGACTTGACAACTGGACAGTCCAGGAAGACTTCAAAGCTTCAAGGAATAGACCTAGAGTAGATTAGGAAAGTTTGAGTAACAGCAAATATATATAGAATAATAGGGGCAAGATCAAAGATGTTCTATCATGCTTATGTACAGGAGAGGATTGAGAAACAAAATATGGGGTGAAAAAATTGGGGAGTCAAAGATCCATAAGGTAACTTCTCCAAATCAGCTTTTTTCATTCAAAAGCAACAATAGCTAAATCATTTCAAAATGCTTTATTTTTACTTTTTTCTTTTGGTTATACTTAAAAGTAAATAAAAATCCTACACAAAAACTACTACTAAATATTTTACTTTTAAAAGGTGTAATACTGTCTTATGTTACAAAGAAATAGGCACCAAAATGACATTAATGATAAAGTCAATGTTAAAACAATTAAAAGTAATAGAGTTTCTTTTGACTTCTACTCTAAAGCCTATTATATTACTCATTATTGGGCTTTTTGTAAATGAAGACTATCAAAGAGGGAATGGTTGTTGATATTTTATCAGTTTTGAAATTCTACCACTAACATTTTCCTTCACTGATGTTATTTCCACTTAGATTATTCACAAAATAGTTGGGTTAGGAAACAACTATATTTTGTGTATATCCCAAATGTTTTGGACACTCTAGGTCTAAAGATCCAAATCACCAAGTTGTTGCAAATCTTCCGCTTGATCTTTTCTATATAGATTTGACCTACCACATGTTCAATATCATTGAAAACCTCTTGAGTCCAGGAGTATGACACCACTTTTCTTTTTCATCTCCCATGTGTGGCATAGTAATAAGCAAAGGAAATTCTCATAATAAGTGCCCAAAAAGTACTTGTTTGGTAAATGAGTGAACCAGAAGGAAGATAAATAAGTCCCTTAATCCTTGTCTCACCTTGTGCCAGGTATTATGCCTAGATAAAAAGAATGGATTAGAACATACTTGACCACCTATCTTTACCTATAATATCAAACTACTGAACTGCTAATTTCTGAAAGGTGTGAGATAACTTGGTACATCTTTTTTTTTCTAATTCTTTTCTTGATTTACTTCTAGGAGTTTGACATTTTCTCGTTATCTCTCTTTTCCTTCAGCCATTTGTGCATATACTTGCTTTTAAACCATAAAGTTGTTACAAACTTTATGGTTTAAAGTTCTCTTTGATGAAGAAGGCTGTACTCAACAGATTAATGATATTAAATTATTTAATAATACCTTATCTTTAAATAAATTATAAGAAATGTAGTTTATTTTTAGTCCTCGGACTCTGTACAGGTTGTTAATACATGGGAAGGAATCAGAGCAAACTCATTTCTGCCTCAGGAACTAGAGTTGAGCTCTTCTCCCAGTGATGAATATTTATTTGAATTTCCACGCAGAGTCAAGTGCCAATTACATTAAAACAATCTAGACATCTTTAAAATCTAAAGGCCCATTCACTAGGTAAGTTGGACTCCAACATTTATTGAAATAGTGATTTCACAGAAGTCTACAGTAACTTGTTCCCTCACTTAGGGTGCTCAGTGAACTAAACAACCAGATACAAAATTTTACGGGAAAAATGATATTAGGTAGCCATAGGTGGAAAGATCTAACTTCTCAGCTGGTTTCTCCTAAATAAAGACAATTTAGTATCATGAAACAAAATCTATAATTAGGTTTATGTCCACCAAAGACTAATTTTAGAAAACAGGACTACTTGTTCATTTAAATTTATAAAAAATGAGAATTTGCTTTAGTGTTTTAAGTTTACTCCTTTAACTCTTAAATTCCATCAGATCTTATTCTTTGAATTTGAGTCTTGGGCATTTTTCTACAATTTGTTTAACTGAATATTCTCTGAAGGTAGATTGTGTGTGTGTGTGTGTGTGTGTGTGTGTGTATGCTTGTTTGATTTTGTTTTTACTCAATCCAGATACACTTCATCTAACTTCCTCTCCATAGTTCCAGTTGTTTTGTAAAAATAACTTAAAGCATGTGTATAAAGTTGAATGGAGCTCATTGTGGGAATACATAAGATTTTGGTGAGAAACTTCCCTTGGTTTTTATGAAGTATTACATCTTTTTAAAAATTTGTAGACAAGTTTTTGAAGCTACTTATTCTTGGTTTATGGATATACTACCCAATTTTCTAAAATAGATTTATCTAGTTAATTGTGCTCTGTTTATATCAGTTGTGACATTCACTGTCACTTCATAACATAATTTTTTAAATTTCAGCACATAAGAGGTCCCACATTAGGTACATTTATTCAAATCTGGGTACTGTGACAAGTTTTTATGATATTGCTACAGCCCATACAAAAAACCTTGAGTCCTACACTAGTTTTCCTTAAGGTTTCACATGGTGGTGGCTGCTGCTCCTCATTTAGATGTGAGTGTTCAAAACTGTAACTTTTCCTTATGGCAAACTTGATCAAAAAGTTTAAAACAATTATTTTAAAGGTTGTATTTTCTCAACAACTTTTAAAAATGAATGCCTTGGGTAAATTTTACTACTAATTCATAACATTTATTTTTAACACATTTTATTTCATGTTTTACATGAGCTTCAGCTTAGGCCTGAAGTCAGTCTCACAAGACTAAAATCAAATGCTGGCAGGGCTGTGCTCTGCTCTGGAGCCTCCAGGTAAGAATCTGTTTCCTATTCACTCAAGGGGTTAAGTGGCTGGCAGAATTCAATTCCTTTGCAGTGTGGATATAAGATCTCTAGGTTTTGTTTTTGTTTTTGTTTTTTGTTTTTTGTTTTACATCTTTATTGGAGTATAATTGTTTTACAGTGGTGTGCTAGTTTCTGCTTTATAACAAAGTGAATCAGTTATGCTTACCCTCTGAGGACTGTTCTCAGCTTTTAGAGGCTGCCTGCATTCCCTGGGTTTTGGTGCCCTTCCTCCAGCTTTAAAAGCCACAGCAGTGAGTCCTCATACTTCAAGTCTCTGCTACCTCTTCTTCCATCATTACATCACTCTGACTCTTCTGCCTCACTTTTCTGACTTTCAGGACCTATATGATTATATTTGGCTCACATAGATAATCTGGGGTAATCTCTGTATTTTAAGTTCCATAGCCATAATTTTATCTGCCAAGTCCCTTTGCCGTGTGTCATAACATATACAAGCATAAGACTAGAGGGCAAAGATCATGAGAGTTAAAACTTTGCCTCTCTCAATGACACACATTCAAAACTACTTACAGAAGCATTGTGTGCAATAGTAAAAAATTAATGAAAACAACCAAAATGCATACCAAAGGGAACTGATTAAATTTATGGAAACTCATACAATGGAATATTGTTCAGTTGTAAATAAAAAGTGAGGAAGAGCTTTATTTTACCATATGGAATGTTCTCCAAGACTTTTGTTGTTGTTAATTATAGTTGATGTACAATAGTATATGTTACAGGTGTACAACAAAGTGATTCACAGTTTTCAAAGGTTATACTCCATTTATAGTTATTATAAAATATTAGCTATATTCCTTGTGTTGTATAATATATCCTTCTTTGTAGCTTATTTTACACATAATAGTTTGTACCCTTAGTCCCCTATTTTGATCCCCATTTTGCTCCTCCCTATTCCCTCTCTCCACTGGTAACCACTAGTTTGTTCTCTATATCGTGAGTCTCTTTTTTTGTTATACTTACTTGTTTGTTATTATTAAGTGAGAAAAAAGGAGTAGAAATGTAATATTATATATTATGATATGGGATTTTTTTTCTGTGAAAGAAAATAAAGGAAATAAAGATCACAGTTTTGTTTTTAAAAAAGGTATTTCAAGTGAAATTAAAAATATTATAAAGGGTTTGTAACTTTCATAGATTACAATTTAACTTCAGCAAAATTTTGAAAAGATGGTTAAACAAATCAGTATGAATCTTTTTTTTTTTTTTCATAGTTAAAGGGCTTAAGCAAGAGAGGAAAACTGGGCTAAAATTAAAGTTATACATGAAATTGCCTACAAAGAGAGCTGTATATATTTTGCAGGTTCTAAACAAGTATATCACTTTCTCTTTCAGTTCCTTATGCATGCTATACATGAGTGGTTTGTTGCTGTCTAAGGATGTGGTAATAACTAAGAAAACTGCAGAATATTACTTTAGATTATCATGTTATTCTTTGGATCAAATCAATATTTTTGAGGTAAGTATATTATAAAGTTGAATTATAGTTTTAAGCCTCAAATGCAAAAAGATAAATTCAAATTCCAGCAAGTGGCATTTTTTGACACCTCCAAAATATACAAGGAATTTTCTACAATCTGTCTCTAAATAAGACTAAGTTTACTTTTGTTCTATTTATGTATGAAAGTATGTATTATATATGTATGTATTTTTGGTAACAACAAATCATGTTTCTTTATTTCTCTCTTATTGTCTTTTTGCCTGTCTCATCAATATTTCAGGCTCAATATATCCAAAGTCAGAAAAATATTTCCCTTTTCTACCCTGCCCCAGACCCCAAGTTTATCTCTTTTTCTGATGTCTCTATTTCTGTTAATACATCAGTCTCAGTTTACTAGGGCTGCCATAACAAAATATCACAAACTGGATGACTTACACAATAGAAATTCATTTTCTTACAGTTCTGGAAGCTGGACAACTAGGATCAAAGTGCTGGCAGTGTTACTTCCCTATGAGGCCTCTCTCCTTGGCTTGTAGATGGCCACCCTCCTGCTGCCTTTTCATGTGGTTGTCTCTCTGTGTTCATGCACTCCTGGTCTCTCTCTCTCTCTCTCTGTGTCCTAATTTCTTCTTCTTATCTGACACCAATTGGATTGAATTAGGGTCCACCTTAATGGCCTCAGTTTAACTTAATTACCTTTATAAAGGCCCTATCTCCAAATACAGTCACATTCTGAGATACTGGGGACTAGGACCTTGACATATGAATTTTAGAAGAACAAAATCGAGCCCATAACTACCCCAAAATGCTAATCATCCAAAACTCAAATTCTTCCTGACTCCTCTCTCTCTTCCTCTTTCCATTCAAATATGTTTTGTATAAATCCTTCTGTAACATTTTTCCCTACTCTCCATATCCACTCTGATGGAAATTTCTTATCTAGACTAGTACTATAGGATGCTAACAAACTCTCCAATACTCTCTTATACATTTACTGCTAGATCTGTCTTTCTAAAACTTAGCAGCAATAATGCTACATCAATTCAACATCTTATGGTGACACCTAAATTATTGCCTAATAATAACTTAGACTGCTTTTTAAAGATGACCTTAGACTGCCTTTTAAGGCCTTTCCTGATCTCTTTCCAAAGAAGTCTCCAGTATTATGTCCCTTGACTCTCTGCAGAATCTTTAGTCTTTAGAACAGTGTGTTTTATATTGTGGGTTAAAAAACTACTGGTGAATCATAAAACTAATTTCAACCAGCATTTGAGAAACCAAAGAATAGAATGAAATGAAATGGAATGGAATGGAATGGAATAGATCAGAATAATACTAAAAAGAATATCTAAACATTCATACCTGTTATAAAGTTTTAGTTCAGACTTATTTTTCTTTCCCATCAAGCTATTCTTTGAGACTTTCCTGAGCTTTTTATTTTATGCCTTTCTTTGAATATTTTCAAGAAGATACTATTACTTTATAGGTAATTAGATTGTACAACATATTAATATAAATTACACTGATCTCCCAAGCAGTAATTGTTTTTCATGCATACAAGTACCTGCTTTCTGAAATCTTTCCTCTGACTACTGACTGGAAGGTGGGTTCAGAATCTACAAGTGTGCCACATGACAACTGGGCACAGCAGCATGACAGCAGTGAAAGCATTAAGAACACCATATTTCTCAGCATTATTAGATTTCAAAACCTCTTAAGTGCTCATCACTGGGCAATTTTTAATTTAACACTGAGTGAACCTGAGCTATTAGTCATGTACAAGTGTTGCTGCAGGTACTTAAAGAGATTTGTGTTGGTTAATCATCAACAGAGCCAAAGTGCTACAAACCAAGGACAAAATGAAGGCCTAGGAATGAAAGCCTCTCTGAATACTGGGAACAGAAGTGAAGTCTGAGTGTTACAGCAAATAGTGGGATGGGATACCCTTCTTTAAAGGGATAAGGTAAGAACATAACAAAATCTCAGGTCCAGAGAAAGGAGAGTCATGGAGAACAGGAAGTTATTTCTGGGATGTTTTATTTTTGAAAGGAAAGAAAATTAAAGCAATGCCATATAATTAAAACTAATTTTAAATGACTGTATCTATCCAGTGATGTTGCAAACTAGCCTGTGATTGTTCCAGAAATAAAGTAGATGGAGCTGAGTCATCTCTCCCCTGGCAGTCCTTGTTCTGTCTATATATATAGACATATATATATATATATATATATATATATATATATATATATAATCTTTATTGGAGTATAATTGCTTTACAATGGTGTGTTAGTTTCTGCTTTATAACAAAGTGAATCAACTATACATATACATATATCCCCATATCTCCTTTTGAGTGACACTAAAGAGATTAGCAAGGCAGAGAGAAGTTTGTCTCACACAAATCAAAACATGGGCATATGTTCAAAGACTAATTTTTTTCTTTTTAAAAATATAGAGAGGGCTTCCCTGGTGGCGCAGTGGTTGGGAATCTGCCTGCCAATGCAGGGGACACAGATTCGAGCCCTGGTCTGGGAAGATCCCACGTGCCGCAGAGCAACTAAGCCTGTGAGGCACAACTACTGAGCCTGCGCGTCTGGAGCCTGTGCTCCACAATGGGAGAGGCCGCAACAGTGTGAGGTCCATGCACCGCGATGAAGAGTGGCCCCCGCTCGCCGCAATTGGAGAAAGCCCTCGCACAGAAACGAAGACCCAACACAGCCGAAAATAAATAAATAAATTTATAAAAATATATAGAAACATTGGATGAGGAATTAAATCTAGTTCAAGTCACACACAAATTGTCATTTGGACTTTGGTGGAATTGAAAGGGTTAGCCAGTAAAGATTTGTGCTGGAAAGAAATTACAGAAAAAATATATATGTATTATATTCTGTTCATTATTGTCAACACAATCAAAAGACTCATGCTCAGACATTTATTATTTTTCTCTATTTTAAACATGTCTCTAAGATCTTGCTAATTTCTAATCTAATTTCTACTTTGAATCAGTGGTTCTCAAATGCATAAGAATCACCTAGAGAGCTTGACAAAAATGCATGCTTCAAGGCCATACTCAAGAAAATTCTGAATAAAAGGTCTAGGATGGGACCCTGGAATCTACTTCTTTAAACCTGTTCCCTTGCCCTACATGAATGTTCCTTTCACCAACAAAGAATTTTATATCAAAGATGGTATACAGACCATATTTTCAGAAATATCACAGTAGATGCTGCTTAATTCCATCCCTTATGTACCTTTCTTAGCTACACAACCAACTTAAGATATTTACCAGACATGGGTATACTCCACCCTGACCAGGAAGAATATCTGCCACCTAAAGTGTGTGACCTAAAAGGCACCAAAATTTCCACTGTGGCTAAGAATAATTCTCTCCCTAGCCAGTCAATTCTCTTATTATTTAGTCTGGTTATTCCCTAATAAGAATTATTAAAGGGCTATGCCAAAATATTGGATATTATCTTCAGAAGGTCACAATTTATCTGCCTGTATCGATTTGGAGCTGTCTTCTAATAGTTATGTGATAGTGATTCCTTACTGTATCATTAGTAACTCTTCAAACTATTTGCATCAGAATCACCAGGGAAAATTGTTAAAACCGAAGGTTTTTGGTACCTATTAAGACCTACTCAATCACAAGCTCCTGATCATGACTTAAATATATTTACTTAGGAATTTTTAACAAACCCCTAGACTTTCTTGTGCACCACTACCAATCACTCTCTTTGGAAGATTCAGAAGATAAATAAATTGCAATTTCTATTGAGCCATTCTTTCTACAACTTTGGAGCTAATACAAAGCATTAAGAAAATAGGAAGTGGAATGAAAGGGAATGTGGGAGTGAGGGAAAACAAGTTAAATCTAAGGGAGATTCTGAAAGACAAGCTTAAATGTGAGGAGATTACTGGCAGAAATAGTCTCCTAAATTCACAGCTTTACTATCACACCCAACTGGGATTTTAGTCCTGCTTTCTTGAGGTGAAGGAAGGTATCAGTTTCCGGGAGAACTTTTGCCTCCCATCATACGTCAACACTGGTAATAAAATCTGCACTCTAGCTGTGGTCACTTGGGATGATTTAGAAAGGACAGAGACAAGTCTGTCCTGTAGAACTTGAAAGATGTGATTCACCTGACCTTGAATATATACCATGATTGTCATGAATTTAAGCAAAAAATAATCTTAAGCAGAATCTAAAGGAATTAATAAAGCACAGTACAATTTTTGAGAGAGGCAATGAAGGCTGATATTTATGGGCAGCATTGGATGGTATGGCCCCACCCATAAGTGATGAGGTGCTCCACAGTAAAATAAGTGCTGTGAGGTTATTGCTTCGATACAAACAGGTTCCAAAGATCCATGACACTGTGAGTAATAACAACATTGCTGACCTTTTCTCATGGTGGGAGAAATAAACTTAGCCAAGAATGACGTACTGACAATAAAAGAAATTAAAGAAATGGTTCCTAGACCAGAACATAAAGAGGTGGTACTTGGACCCTATAACAAATCTTCACATGTACATGTACAATAAACAAATAAGTAAGTACCTCTTCCTAACCCTATTATTTCAAGTCATCATTGATAATTGCTATTCTTCATATAGGACCATGAATTTTGTAACATATTTGTAATCAAATTGATTATATAGACAGGTGCCTATAAAAATATTTACCTGAGGGACCCCAAGCCCTAGTGGTGACCTTGATTCCCAATTCCTTCCAAGTACATGTCTATCCCTCTGTCTCTGTCTTTCTCTCTGCCTTCTGCTACCTGTCTCTCCACTCTACTCCAAGTTACATCTTGTAACCAGCACTGAGGCTGGAGTGGCGGACTCCATCTATGGTCTTATCTAGTGACTTTACCAAACCTTGATATGTATTTGTGGTGCACAACACATGGAACTCAAGAAATCTTGTCCTGATTTTTAAAAAAAAATAACCACTGTTGAAGTTTGGAAACTTACCATAAGGCAGCAGGATATACATATCTTCCTGATGAAGTTAGTCTTCTCTTTCTGATAAAGCTAATTAATTAAAAAGTTTGCTGCCTGGATATTCAAAAGTTGTAACCAGGTGGTTGGAATAGAATGGGCTGAGAGACTATTTTGACATTATTTCGAGTTATTCTTTCATTGGAAAAGTATTGAGGTTGCTTGGAATTGCATATACACTAGTGATGACTTCTGATTGTAAGATGCTAAAGGCTTCTAAATATTGAAAGTTGAGGGGGATTTAAAGCTATCATAATTTAGCTTTGGAAATAAACTTTGTGGAGAGGAAATTAATCATAATTAACACTGAGATAGCATAGAGAAAGACATCATCAATTCATGCCATAGAGTGTATTTCTTGAAATCTTGCTTACGATGGCATTTTCTTCTAAGATAGATAGATAAATAGATAGATAAATAATTTGAGGTTAATAAGTACTCTATTATAGTTTTAATAAATATTTCTATGCATTTTTGTCAAAAATACCTGTTAGGCTGGATAGTTTTTCTTACTTCATCAAAATATCCTGCACTTGAGGAATAAAGAACTGCTGAGGTTATTGATTTAGTGAAAGCCATTAATTTGGCAAAGTGCTTTCGAGAAATCAATTAGTGAAGGTCTGACCTTTAGATCCAAACTGTTCTTATCAACCTATAAATAAATAAAAAGCTCCCTTCTGAGTCCCATGCTTTCTCAGACATAAGCCCAGCCTAATTCCACCACCTAAATTTTGCTCTGGCATTCTCTCTTGTCTCCGGTCTTCGAAATCCTTACCTTTCTGCTCCCATTAAATTCTAATATCTGCCTCTGGTAATAGTAAAAACAAAGGGTGCTCAGCAGAGACCTAGATAACCAATAAGTCAAGGTCAGTGGTCCCAAAGAAAGCCACTTTATGTTTCTCCTTAGAAGAATAAGGCTGCTGAAAAAAAAAAAAAAGTAGATTTTACAAAATGAGAAATGGAAAACATATTGCATGTATTTAAAATGAATGATTTGAATATAAAGAAAATCCCTTTCTCCCTCAGTTCACTCTTCCTCCACCATGAAGGCATGAAACTTTAGAAGGAGTCAAGAGGGTTATAAGACATAAGAAAATTTTCAACTATTCCAAATCATTATCCATATGTGGATTTTAAAAACCATTACTCCTATGAGATTGTTTTTCATTTATAAGGCTCCATGGGGCATTCTTTGGTCTTATATCCTGTATTCCTCCTTTGTCTGGATGCTATAAAGCAGTACAGAAACTCCATAGTTCATTCTGATGAATACCTTTATTTACTTGGGAATATGATCTTCATCTCAGAAGGACTAGATGTAACATTTGATACAAAGGTCACCATTGCTATACTGCTTACAAATTATGATTTTTAATAGCCTTTCTGCCTTACTCTTTACCCCCACCACTCATATATGCCTAGCATGAAAAGATCTGTTCTTCTGACAGGTTGAATATAAAACACTAGAGTTTTTGTTTAAATGAAAATCATTTTCAACGAGGCCTCTCAGTTCAATTAATAAATATGGAAACTTGATGGAAGCTGTTCCTTGTTACTGCTATTATGTTGCTCATCTGGAAATATGGTATTGCCAAATATATTTTCAATTTATCATACCCTATGGTAAAATATGTTAGACGAAAATTTCCTGTCCATCAGAGGGTATGGCCAGTTCTCAAATATGTACTGAGAATAATGTAAGTCAGCAAGATGTGATGGCCACATAGAAGAAAACTATGATCCCTGCTCTGTCCTGTCTAGTAGAACTCTATGAGATGTTATGCTCTCACAAAATAATAATAATAATAAATAATTATTTTTAAAATTGTATCTAGACTGGCCCCTAGTTTTGCACATTCAAAGGTCTGTAGAAGCCAAGTTGACCAGGAGACTAGAGAGCATGTTCTCCATCCCACTGAGTATCCACTATTGACTCCAGCCAATATTTGTCATGTAGCAATGTGGCCCTTGACTTACCAATTCTTCTGGGTTTTCAAAAATGTAACATCAGATTTCATATGTGAAATCTATCAATTTAGAAATGTTGGCCAGTAACTCAACTAAAAAAGGAAAACATTCTATGAACTAAACCACAAGCATGTGCAGGCCAGATGTGGCTGGCAAGCCATCAGTCTACAAGCCCTAGTCTAGTTAAGTGATTTTAACCTTGCTTATTACCAGCATCACTCAATTATTTGTGGTTTCTGCATTTAACATTCATCCCTCTATCTGTCTGCCTCCCTCTTCCATTTAATTACTGGATGTGATGGGCTCTTCATCATTTTGATTCCCAGAAGATGCCTCTGAACCTATGGAAATGCACTTATCCAAGCTCATGATCATGAGGAAAAGACAAGAAATAAGCCCTGATATAAATCCATTTATACAGAAGGATACAACTTTGTGATGATGAGAAAACATAAATAGACAAGTGATTGAAAGAAAACATACTAAAATGTCTCCAGTGTATACCTCTGGGCAGTGAGAGGATGGGTATATTTTGTTAAATGAATTTCTGTGTTTTGGACAATAAATGTATATTATGTATGTAACAATTGAAAGAGTTTTCAGAGTATACTTCTCCTAGAAGTTAAGGAGTGGGGATGTATGGGAAGAAGGAAATTAGGGGAAATCATATTTTTTCCAAAAAAGATTGACTGTGGTCATGCCTTTTCAAATACAATTTATCTTACTCATTTTTTAGAGTTATAAATGTTGTAAGAATAAAAACTAATATTTACCAAAATATAGATGTCCAGTTCAGGTTTTTTAAAAGAGGTCAACCCACCTTGGTCACCAAACCTGTCCCAGTCAGGTACCATAAAAGGAAGAAATTGCTCTTAGAGTCTGCACAGCACATCCCACACGGATCTATCTTTCATGCATGTACCATCTGAATTTTTGAGGCCCCACATATTGCCATGTTTACCTCAAGGACCCGCTTTACTTTTATATGCACAGTTCACTTTGCAAGTGGAGAAAAATATGATTTGTCTGAGAATTCTCAAAAGAGAACATCCATAGAGTGGGCAGATCTATCTTGTGGAAACATGCCTGCATTGGTCATCAGAGTGTCTTCATTCCTTTATGCTTCATCACATTCTTACTAAAGTCAAATGCCCGCATTTTTGCAAAAGAATGTTATCATAGTGTGGCCGACAAGGGATTAATTTCCAAAATATACAAACAGCTCATACAGCTCAATATCAAAAAAAATAAACAACCCAATCAAAAAGTGGGCAGAAGACCTAAATAAATATTTCTCCAAAGGAGACATACAGATGGCCAAGAGGCACAAGAAAAGATGCTCAACATCGCTAATTACAATATTAGAGAAATGTAAATCAAAACTACAATGAGATACCATCTCACACCTGTCAGAATGGCTATCATCAAAAAGACTGCAACTAATAAATTCTGGAAAGGGTGTGAAAAAAGGGAACCTCCTACACTGTTAGTGAGAATGTAAATTGGTACAGCCACTATGGAAGATAGAATGGAGGTTCCTTAAAAAACTAAAAATAGAGCTACATATGATCCAGAAATTTCACTCCTGGACCTATATACAGAAAAGATACATCATGCACCCCAATATTCATACAATAGCCAAGACATGGAAGCAACCTAAATATCCATCAATAAAAAAGATGTGCCATACACACACACACACACACACACACACACACACACACACACAATGGAATATTACTCAGCCATAAACAAGAATGAAATAATGCCATTTGCAGCAACATAGATGAACATAGAGATTATCATACTAAGTGAAGTCAGACAGAGAAAGACAAATATCAGATGACATCACTTATATGTGGAATCTGAAAAAGTGATACAAATGAACTTATTTACAAAACAGAAATAGACTCATAGACATAAAAAACAAACTTATCATTACCAAAGGGGTAGGGGAGGGGAGGGATAAATTAGGAGTTTGGTATTAACATATACACACTACTATATATAAAATAGATAAACAGTAAGGGCCTACTCTATAGCAAAGGGAACTATATTCAATATCTTGTAATAACCCATAATAGAAGAGAATTTTTAAAAGTATATATAGATAGATAGATAGATATTGGTATATATATAATATATACATAGGTATATATGTATGTATAACTGAATCACTTTGCTGTACACCTGAAACTAATACAACACTGTAAATCAACTACACTTCAATTAAAAATAAAAATTTTTTAAGAGAATGTTATCATAGGCATTTGAAAATATTTTTTAAATAAATTAAGGCACACAGAGACTTATGCAGATAATTAGGCACATAAATTATATTGCATTTTCAAGTTTACTGTTGTATTGTAAATTTGTTTCTTATTAAAATTTACCCCTTTGTTTTTTATTGGAGTGTAACTGCTTTACAATGTTGTGTTTCTGTTTTACAATGAAGTGAATCAGCTATATATATATATGTGTGTGTGTGTATATATATATATATATATATATATATATATATACATACATACATATATCCCCTCCCTCTTGACCTCCCTCCCTCCCCACATCCCACCCATCTAGGTCATCACAGAGCACCAAGCTGAGCTCCCTGTGCTACACTGCAGGTTCCCACTAGCTATCTATTTTACTACATGGTAGTGTATTTATGTCAAACCTAATCTCCCAATTCATGCCACCCTCCTCTTCCCCCTGTGTGTCCACATATCTGTTCTCTACGTCTATGTCTCTATTCCTGGAACTATGTTCATCTGTACCATTTTTCTAGATTCCACATACATGTGTTAATATATGATATTTGTTTTTCTGTTTCTGGCTTACTTCACTCTGTATGACAGACTCTAAGTCCATCCACATCTCTACAAATGACCCAGTTTCATTCCTTTTTATGACTAAGTAAAATTCCATTGCATATATGTACCACATCTTCTTTATCCATTCATCTGTCTATGGACACTTAGGTTGTTTCCATGTCCTGGCTATTGTAAATAGTGCAGCAATGAACGTTGGGGTACATGTGTCTTTTTGAATTAGGTTTTCTCAGGGTATATGCCCAGTAGTGGGATTGCTGGGTCACATGGTAGTTCTATTTTTAGTTTTTAAAGGAAACTTCATGCTGTTCTTCATAGTGGTTGTATCAATGTACACTCCCACCAACAGTGCAAGAGGGTTCCCTTTTCTCCACACCCTCTCCAGCATTTGTTGTTTGTAGATTTTTTAATGACGGCCATTCTGACCAGTGTGAGGTGATACCTCATTGTAGTTTTGATTTGCATTTCTCTAATAATTAGTGATGTTGAGCATCTTTTCATGTGCCTCTTGGCCATCTGTATGTCTTCTTTGGTGAAATGTCTATTTAGGTCTACCACCCATTTTTTGATTGGGTTGTTTGTTTTTTTGATATTGAGTGGCACAAGCTGTCTGTATATTTTGGAAATTAATCCTTTGTCCATTGCTTCAATTGCAAATATTTTCTCCTGTTCTGAGAGTTGTCTTTTCATCTTGTTTATGGCTTCCTTTTCTTTCAAGATAACCCCTTCTATCTTCCTTTCCCATAACCTATTCTCATCTACCTTTTCTCTTTCTCCTTTTGCTTTTCTTTCTCCATTTTTCTCCCTGAAAGCTTCCAAAGGTAGCTGGGTGTAAGAAGAAACCCACATTTATTTATTGAAATACACCTCATCATTCATAATCAACAAGAAATAAGGACGAACTAAAATATATATATATTCATATACACACACCTCTTAATATTTAATGCATCACTTAAGAGTGGATTTGACTACGAGTAACAAAACACTTAAGAATAACTTAAATAGAACTTATTTTTCTCAAGTAGCAAGAAGTCCAAAGGTAGGCATTTTCTAGCATTAAGTTTAGTTTTTCTGAGATGCCATCAGGGACCCAGGCTCTTTCCATTCTTCTCCTCCACCATTTTAACAGTGTTCACTTTCATCTGCTTGCTTGTCACCTCATGGTTACAAGTTCTAGCTTGTAACCAGACATCACATCAAGAAAATATGAACAACAGTATCAGCTGCTTCACCCTTTCATCAAGAAAGATACACAGGGAGCTCTACTCAATACCCTGTAATGACCTATATGGGAAAAGAATATAAAAAAGAGTGGATATATGTATATGTATAACTGGTTCACTTTGCTGTACACCTGAAATTAACACAACATTGTAAATCAACTATACTCCAATAAAAAAAATTAAATAATAAAGAAAGAAAGATAAAGTTTTTCCAGAAATCCTTGCAGACATTCACTTCAATATCATTTGTTAGATTATAACCTTTCAAACTATTAGAACTGTGTCACATGGCCAAAACTAGCTGCAAAGAAAGTTAGGAAAGGGAATATATACCTAGAGATACTGCTGAATCACACAAAATTCATGTTTTGTTAACAACAAGAAGAAGATAGATATCAAATAAGCAAATAATAGTTTTTGCCACAGTGACTTATTTAAAGGGTAGCAAAAGCATTCCCTAATGTCATATACATTAACTCAACTAGGCTAACAGAGGACCCAGTATGACCCTTAGAAACCTATTTGAAGAATAAATTTAAATAATCTCTAATTAGCCTAATGGTTGTGCTCAGTGAAGTGGTACTTTTGAATTGCTTTGGTGCTTTTGAAGAAAATTCTCTTAGTATGTAAAATTTTTTCTTTCCAAAATTTTTGTCCCATTGAAAAAGGATTTGCTTTGCAAAGATAAACCTGAGCCCTGGCTGCTCATATTTTACCAATTCAAAGCCATTAGAATGTGAATGTTCTTTTATTACTACACTGCTTTAAAACAAAGCATGACAATTTAGAGTGCTAAATTCAGGGACTTCCCTGGTGGCACAGTGATTAAGAATCTGCCTGCAAATGCAGGGGACAAGGGTTTGAGCTCTGGTCCGGGAAGATCCCACATGCAGTGGAGCAACTAAGCCTGTGTGCCACAACTACTGAGCCTGATCTCTAGAGCTGATGAGCCACAACTACTGAGCCCGCGTGCCACAACTACTGAAGCCCACACACCTAGAGCCTGTGCTCCGCAACCAGAGAAGCCACCGCAATGAGAAGCCTGCATACCGCAACAGAGTAGCCCCCGCTTGCTGCAACTAGAGAAAGCCTGTGCACAACAACAGAGACCCAACACAGCCAAAAATTAATTAATTAACTAATTAAATTTAGAGTGTTAAATTCAGAGATTGAAGTAGAATTTTTAATAATACACAAACAGTACTAAAAAGACCATTGAAATGACAAATAATTTTATTTCAAATCCTTTATACAGGTATACCTTGTTTATTTTGCTTCACTTTATTGTGCTTCACAAATGTTGCATTTTTTACAAATTGAAGGTTTGTGGCAACCCTCTATCAAACAAGCCTATCAGACCATTGTTCCAACCTATTTGTTCTCTTCATGTCTCTGTCACATTTTAACAATTCTCACAATATTTCACAATTTTTCATTATTGTTATATTTGTTATGGTGACCTGTGACCAGTGATCCTTTATGTTACTTTTGTAGTTGTCTTGATGCACCCCAAACCTCGCCCATAAGAGAGTGTACTTAATCAATAAATGTTGTTTGTGTTCTGACTGGCCATTCCCCCATCTCTCTCCCTCTCCTCAGGCCTCCCTATTCCCTGAAACATGACAATATTACAATTAGGGCAATTAATAACCCTACAGTGGCCTCTAAGTGTTCAAGTGAAAGGAAAAGTCACACATCTCTCACTTTCAATCAAAAGCTGGAACTGATTAAGCTTAGTGAGAAAGGCATGTCCAAAACCAACATGGGCTGAAAGCGAGGCCTCTTGTGCCAAACAGTTAGCCAAGTTGTGAATGCAAAGAAAAAGCTCTTAAAGGAAATTAACAGTGCTGCTCCAGTGAACACATGGATGATAAGAAAGAGAAATACCCTTATTGCTGATATGGAGAAAGTTTTAGTGGTTTGGATAGACCATAAAACCAGCCACAATATTCCCTTCAGCCAAAGCCTAATCCAGAGAAAGGCCCTAACTCTCTTTGATTCTTTGAAGGCTGAAGAGGAGAGGAAGCCGCAGAAGAAAAGTTTGAAGCTAGCAGAGTTTGGTTCATGTGGTTTAAGGAAAGAAGCCATCTTTATAACATAAAAAATGCAAGGTGAAGCAGCAAGTGCTAATGTAGAAGCTGTAGAAGTTATCCAGAAGATCTAGCTCAGATAATTAATGAAGGTCACTACACTAAACAACACATTTTCAATGTAGATGAAACAGCCTTATATTGGAAGAAGATGCCATCTAGGAATTTCATAGCTAGAGAGGAGAAGTCAATGCCTGGTTTCAATCTTCAAAAGAGAGGCTGACTCTCTTGTTAGGGGCTAATGCAGCTGGTGACTTTATTATTATTATTATTATTTTATTTATTTATTTTTTTTTTGCGGTACACGGGCCTCTCACTGTTGTGGCCTCTCCCGTTGCAGAGCACAGGCTCCGGATGTGCAGGCTCAGTGGTCATGGCTCACAGGCCTAGCCACTCCGCGGCATGTGGGATCTTCCCAGACCGGGGCACGAACCCGTGTCCCCTGCATCAGCAGGTGGACTCTCAACAACTGCGCCATCAGGGAAGCCCAGCTGGTGACTTTAAGTTGAAGCCAATGCTCATTTACAATTCTGACAATCCCAAGGCTGTTAAGAATTATGCCAAATCTATTCTGCCTCTGCTCTATTAATGGAACAACAAAGCCTGGATGGCAGCACATCTGTTTACAACATGGTTTACTGGATATTTTAAGCTGACTATTAAGACCTACTGCTCAGAAAAATATTCCTTTCAAAATATGACTGCTCATTGACAACACACCTGGTCACTCAAGAGCTCTGATGGAGATTTACAATGAGATTAATGTTGTTTTCCTGCCTGCTAACACAACATCCATTCTTCAGCCATGCATCAAGGAGTCATTTTAACTTTCATTTCTTATTGTTTAAGAAGTGCATTTTGTAAGGCTATAGCTGCCTATAGTGATAGTGATTCCACAATGGGTCTAAGCAAAGTAAATTGAAAACCTTCTGACAAGGATTCATCATTCTGGATGTCATTAAGTGTATTTGTGATTCATGGGAAGAGGTCAAAATATCAACATCTACAGGCATTTGGAAGAAATTGATTCCAACTCTCATGGATGACTTTAGAGGGGTTCAAGACTTCAGTGGAGGAAGTAACTGAAGATGTGGTGGAAATAACAAGAGAACTAGAATGAGAAGTGAAGCCTGAAGATGTTACTGAATTGCTACAATCTCATGATTAAATTTCAATGGATAAGGAGTTGATTTGTATAGATGAGCAGAGAAAGTAGTTTCTTGAGGTGGAACCTACTCCTGATGAAGATTGTGTGAAGATTGTTGAAATGACAACAAAGGATTTAGATGACATAAACTTAGGTGATAAAGCAGAAACAGGGTTTGAGAGGATGACTCTAATTTTGAAAGAAGTCCTACTGTGGGTAAAATGCTATCAAACAGCATTGCGTGCTATAGAGAAATTTTTCTTGAAGGGATCAACGTGGCAAATTTCACTGTTGTCTTACTTTAAGAAATCGCCACAGCCACCCCAACTTTCAGCAAACACCACCCTGATCAGTCAGCAGCCCTCAACATCAAGGCAAGACTCTCCACCAGCAAAAAGATGGCAACTCACCAAAGGCTCAGATCATTGTTAGCATTTTTTAGCAATATAGTTTTTTTTTCTTTTTCTGATTCCTGGGACCCTATTTGGACTCAGTGGAAATCACTGAGGGCCCAGGAATCTGCTTTTTTTTTTTTTTTTTTGGCCATGCCACGCAGCTTGGGGGATCTTAGTTCCCAGACCAGTGATTGAACTCATGCCCCCTGCAGTGGAAGCATGGGAGTCCTAACCACTGGACCACCAGGGAATTCCCAGCAATATAATATTTTTATTTAAGGTATGTACATTGTGTTTTTAGACATAATGCTACTGCAAGCTTAATAGACTACAGGAGAGTGTAAACATAACTTTTACATGCACTAAGAAACCCAACAATTTATGTGACTTGCTTTATTGTGATATTCACTTTATTGCAATGATCTGGAACCAAACCCACAAGATACCATGTCTGTGTTTTACAGGTCCTAACAACATAATTTTGACTAAATGGAAGTAATCAAAACCTGTGATGTTGAAAATAGTATTTATAGGCCATAAACAAGCTATAGTAGAATCTCACATTTCCAGAAAAATAATAATAGTGACTTCAACTAAGCCAAATTTCCTAATCTCCAAGACGGTAAATACAGTCTAGGAAGAAACTGCATAACTTATAGGCTCCCACTGTTGTTTTCTTTTCTAAATCTTCTGGAATGTACAGATGTCAAGAACCCAAAAGCATCTGAATCACTTTTTCTTTTTTTCCAATTATGCCATGGTTCTCTGTTGTTCTCGTTCTCCTTTCAGGTTTTCTCTGCCTTCTGCAGATTTCCTTCACCCACAACCACTACCACCTCCCATCCTTCCTTTTTTCTCCTCATCTTATCAACCCCACCAGCTGTCTTCCTTTGAAATTTCCTGAGGTTTGCTTCAGATCTCTCAGAAAGTCAGATCAGAATCAAGGGGAAAATATCTGGTTCCGTAACCCTGAGGGTGGGTGCTGTCTGAGTGCACATTATAATTTGGAGCTCGGCTGGTATGTGAGTGACAACCTGACACACTGTCTTAAGAGCTTCATGATTTCAGTTTAGTTTGTTTTAGAAGAGATTTTCAGCTCTTTGACACTTTTTCTTACTCTCGTTTTGTCTTTTTTTTCTCTTGTCAATTTAGTTATTGTTTATAGATATTTGATATCAAATGGTTTAAATTAAACTTAATTTATGGTGACAGAAGATTTTCAATTTTAGAAATTGGAAAGCCCTCTGGGTAAATGTCAGCCCCTTCTGTCCTCCCTGCCACCACATAAACCTATTCATCTAGCACAAAGCTGCAATAATAGATTCTGATATGGACTACAAAGAAGTGAGGCATTTTTCCAAATAAAACTCCCTTTTATTATTTTTTAGGCCTCCTTATTTAGTCCAAGTATGTGTCATTAAATTAACCTTTAAAGCGCCTCTTTAAATGACTAACAATTCTCATTTCAACTGCTATGGCATAAAATTTAAATGCAATTATACACAAAGAAATTGCTTTCTTCCTTTGTACCTGATAATGACAAGGTCATAATCTGCCCTAAATCTATATTCTTTGCTTAGCAATTTGTGATATAGTTTATTGTAGGTATTAAGTGCTATTTAATGAAATAGCTTATAATATTAAGAAAGTGTTCTGTTCTCTAGAGGCAAAATGGTAGCAATTCAGACCTTTACGCAAAAGCTTTTGAAAAATAAGTGTTTCAACTTGGTTTTGGTATGTGAATTAGTTGTGAAACCATCTGAATACTTTGCTGCTACACATCACTCTCCACATTGCTGGATTATCACAACAGAGTCTCAAAGCACAGATTTGTCTTTCTGAGAGGAGTCTTAATTATGAGTACTGCATATTTGGGATTTAGTTTATTCCCATATTTATTCCCTTATGTAACACATGGAATCTGCTTGTTTTGCTTAAGTTAGGAAGAAAAGGTCACAAAGAAGTAGGTTGTCATAACCAAGTCAGCCTGGGTTGAAGAACAGTAATCACTAAGTAAATGGCAATTCCTAAAACATACCAAATAATTAACAGGAAAAAATAAGGCAGCATCGAATGGCTTGAAAATTAGAATTTATGTGTTTTGAATTTTTCCCCCTGGAACTGTAAATGACCTTGGAGATAATCTAGTGGAGAGCATTCACTTTGTACTGACTGAAATCCAGAGGGCAGAACGAGTCCACTACGATCCCAAGCCAGTTCATTGCCTGAATCCAAACTCCAGCAAGGTTCGTTTTCCCCCCTGTGACCTCCCACTGAAGGTGTGGCCTGAGATAATGTCTGAACATTCTTCAGTAGATACTACTTGGACTTGATGATACATTCAATATGGTTTTAAAACTTGGCCCTTTTGTGTCATAGGCGGGAAAGTGAACAGTGGGAACACGAAAATTGTCTTAGGGTAGCTTTTAAGTGAAGGAATAGTAATATTTATGTGAATAAATATTCAATGCCGAGATGTTTCTGAAAATGTGTGTAATAAGTGTTTGAAACAAGTAAGAATACTCAAATTAATATTAATGTCTATGTTGGTTTATTACCTGCCAAATGTGAATTCTTTCCTCAAATACTCAGGTGAATTGGCTGTTGATTATTATTTGACAGGACACATTTTACCTGAAGCAAAATTCAACATTTTACTACCCGTAGCATTATTTAAAAGCTAATCAATATTTTTGCTAAAGTTCCAGGCACTAGAAGCTAATCATTTGCAACACTGCTGGATAGAAAGTATAAAATCACATCTACATGTTTCTGGTTCCCTTTAAAATGGTAGTTGGGTTATAATTATCAGGTAAGATTTGCTATTGAATCATGAGGTTTTGGATTAGCTGTTAGGACATGGGAGTTTCAGCAAACATTGATTATGCTTCTGATAATATTTTCCACATTTAATGAGATGGTCAATGTCAGGTTAGGTAAAAGAGTGCCTGAGAACTCTATTTTGGCTCAGAAAGGCAGAAAAAGGTGGAAAATGTAACAATAGAAACCATTCAAGAGACTAAGATCTGGCTTTTGGCTCAATTTAATGAATGAGAACTTGAAGAGGAAACTCATATACTAACAAAAAGATTCAAAATTATGCTGGTATCAGCAGACTTTCAGACCAAGAAAAGAAAGTTTATATGTAATTACTTTGAAAGAGTATGCATTTGCTTTGAGATAGTTATTCACCTTCATTCATACTCTTTGGACCTGAAATTCACAGGTGCAGGAAACTAGGATTACATTTTATCTTTTCCAAAATGCTTGCTCAGTAACTTATATAGAACAGTTGACTGTAAATGCTTGTAAGAACATAAAAATTGGATCATTTCCCTGATTATGTGTTTTAAAATTTGACTCTTACAAATAGCAAGAAATTATGATCACATTTCACAGAGATGACAAAGACAGGAAGCCAACATGCTAGCATGAAAGATTAATTCTTTAATCACGTCTTCTATTGCCTGTACACATGAAAGAATGCTCAACATCATTAATCAATAGAGAAATGCAAATCAAAACTACAATGAGATATCCTCTCACACTGGTCAGAATGGCCATCATCAAAAAATCTAGAAACAATAAATGCTGGAGAGGGTATGGAGTAAAGGGAACTCTCTTGCACTGCTGATAGGAATGTAAATTGATACAGCCACTAGGGAGAACACTACTGAGGTTCCTTAAAAAGCTAAAAATAGAACTACCATATGACCCAGCAATCCCACGACTGGGCATATACCCTGAGAAAACCATAATTCAAAAAGAGTCATGAAAAATAAAATAAAATAAAAGAGTCATGTACCAAAATGTTCATTGCAGCTCTATTTACAATAGCCAGGACATGGAAGCAACCTAAGTGTCCATCAACAGATGAATGGATAAAGAAGATGTGGCACATATATACACTGGAATATTACTCAGCCATAAATAGGAATGAAACTGAGTTATTTGTAGTGAGGTGGATGGACCTAGAGACTGTCATACAGAGTGAAGTAAGTCAGAAAAAGAAAAACAAATACGGTATGCTAACACATATATATGGAATCTTAAAAAAAAAATTAAAAATGGTCATGAAGAACCTAAAGGCAAGACAGGAATAAAGATGCAGACCTATTACAGTATGGAGTTGAGGATACGGGGAGGGGGAAGGGTAAGCTGTGACAAAGTGAGAGAGTGGCATGGACATATATACACTACCAAACGTAAAATAGATAACTAGTAGGAAGCAGCCACATAGCACAGCGAGATCAGCTTAGTGCTTTGTGACCACATAGAGGGGTGGGATAGGGTGGATAGGAGGGAGGGAGCGGCAAGAGAGAAGAGATATGGGGATATATGTATATGTATAGCTGATTCACTTTGTTATAAAGCAGAAACTAACACACCATTGTAAAGCAATTATACTCCAATAAAGAAGTTAAAAAATTAAATCAATAAAATAAAAATGTTGATATTCATGTTGCATCTATCATATATCATCCAGACTCATCAATAATTCACCTCTTTAAGCTATTAATAATAATCTAAAGCATTTCTTAACATAATGTTGACTTACATCTTAAACCTAATTCCCAATCCAACACTTTAATATAAAACTGAGCACTGGAATAAACAGCATTAGCTTTTCCTTGCTCAAATACCAAGGTTGGCTTTAAGATAAGTCAGTTTACCATTGTAACATATGATAATGTGCCTTATAAATATGCCTTTTTAAGTGATTAATGAAATGCTTATAATTGTAAATTAGATTGAGGCAGATGGATAGATAAATGAGTCTATATGAAATGTCCTTCCTATTGCATTAAACTCGGCCTTATTTGGGGCTTGGATAATAATAAGTTTTCAGGTAATTTGGAGTGATTTTCTTCCTGAGCACTGATCACACTCTCAATCAGCTTTAGTTACTGAAATGAGCATTGTTCTCTACTCCTACCCTCAACACATTAACTCAAAATTGATTTTATTTTTTACCATTTTTCTAGAATGCTGCAGTCAGTAGGTGATCACTTCAGGAGGAAAACCAATATTTTCATTCCAGTTCTTTTTATTTTTCCAGGCTCCTAACAATGATGGCTGTGATCATATGTGGCCCACAAATTCACTATGGATGTTAGTTGGATTTCATCAGTGCTCCTCCCTCTTGTACTTCTTTTCTTAATAATCCCCTTGAGGCTTCAGCCCTCATCCATTTATTCAGCAAAATTGTAATAAGTGCTGGCTACACAAAACCAGGACATGATGTTTTAGAGGAAAGATGGTCCACATGGGAAGCGGATAAACATATGATTTAGTTGGATGAAATGTAAAGAGTATTGAATTGGTGGTTTGAACAAAAGGAGTAGAGATTACTTGAGTGGGAAAGAGAAGTCATTTGAATTTGTTTTAAAAATTGAACAAAATTTTGTCAGATTTCTCAGATTGACACAGCATTTCAGGGAAAAGGAAAAGTTTCAGCAAATAACATGGATTTTCATTCCCCTTTCTTAAAATTTAATGTAAGTCAAATTATTATATCACTATGTCTTTTCTGACATTGAGAAGTGCTAATTAAAAAATCACTCATAGGGCTTCCCTGGTGGTGCAGTGGTTAAGAACCTGTCTACCAACACAGGGTACACAGGTTCAAGCTCTGGTCCGGGAAGATCCCACATGCCACGGAGCAACTAAGTGCGTACGCCACAACTACTGAAACTGTGCTCTAGAGCCCGTGAGCCACAACTACTGAAGCCCACATACCTAGAGCCCGTGCTCCGCAACAAGAGAAGCCACCTCAATGAGAAGCCCGCGCACTGCAGCAAAGAGTAGCCCCCACTCGCCGCAACTAGAGAAAGCCCGCCCACAGCAACAAAAACCCAATGCAGCCATAAATAAATAAATAAATAAATAAATAAAATTTATTTTTAAAAAGTTGCTCATAGATGAGATACTTAGAATTAAAAAAGAAAGTCAGGAGAATAAAAGGGTGATAGAGTAGATAGAAAAAAATTGTTCCTCCTAAAGCAAATCAAGTAAATTAAGAAAAAGCACTTTGGCTTTGAAATTGTATGCCTCTATCTGCCAGTTAGAGTAACTTCTCAAATTCATTCTTAAGGAAGAGTTGAATCCAGCTCAGAGTGTGTGGCTATATATTTCTGTGTCTATTGTGAAATTTTTGTAACTCTGGGATTTTTCATAAATAGATCTCGCCCTTCTTGAGATGTGCCTACCATGTATATTTAAGACCATAAAATATTTGGGGAAAGCATATAAAGTGGGAAGGAAGGATGATAATAAGTTATATCTAACTGACAGAGTTTTCTCTGGAATAAATTCAAAACTCAGTTCCAAATGATAATGGGAAAGATAGTTCTTGAATAAAGACTTGGGTTTAAGTGTGGGCCTTTCCACATTCTTGTTTCAAGTCCTTGAACAAAGTACTAATTATATTCATTTTAAAAAAAGGAATGGATAAACAACAAGGTCCTACTATACAGCACAAGGAACTATACTCAATATCCTGTGATAAACCATAATGGAAAAGAATATGAAAAAGAATATATATATGTATATATAATTGAATCACCTTGTTGTACAGCAGACATTAACATAACATTGTAAAATCAACTATACTTCAATAAAATCAATTTTTTAAAAAAGGAAATATTTATACCTGTCATGCCCAACTCACTTGGGGTGGTCAATCAGTCAAAGTATTTATTATGCACAATTCAATGCATGCGCTAACTGAGCCTCATTTTCTAATGGATAAGTGTTGCCTGTACACAGTCTGATAAAAGAAATGCCTAGTACCCCACAAGTGGCAATAGCCCTCAAATATTCACCAGTAACTAGCCTGATAATCCAGTGCACCCTACCCTATCATGCTTTGTACTGTCTTTTGTAAGTATCAATCCCTTGATCAGAACTTTGTCATCGGTACCTCTGCCTTCAAAGACCAAATAGATGTATTTCACCATTTCTGCCCTTGCTGTCCATCTCATCCTCTGGCCAAGCACCCAACACCAAGGAAGGGATTATCATTCCATATTACTCTAGACTACATCCTAGTTGGGTAAAATAGGGACTGTGCTGCTGTGGAAACATAAAATGATTGTGTACCTGGTATGGCAGGTCCTAAAATGATCATGCCCAGGTGCTCATTTTCTAATGGGTAACTTATGAGGAAGTGATCATAATTTATTGACATGATTGTTTTAAAAGTATGTACTTAGGGAGAAAAGAGAATAAACTAATTATAGCTGAAGAGCATCTGAGAAGGAGGATAGGCTTTGGGATTCAAGGACAAGGAAGATAAAGTGTCAAAGCACCAGGGAGAAGAAGAAGAAAATTGGTGTGTCTGGACAGCTGCATGCATTCTTCTGATAAGGACCACATAGGTAATTCCTACAATATTTTTCTCCAAGCAATTATTAATAATTTAGAAAAAATAAGATGGGTTAGGATATGAGTTAGAGGACTAAAATTGCTATGAAGAATTATAGTAGTAGCTGAAAAAACTGGAAGAGATTGTTGACAAGATGAAAGATCGCCAAATGACTTTCTTTCAGAACCCTACTGAGATCGAAAATCTAAAGAGTGATCACAGTTATGTGATTTTTTTCCAGCACTACCTGTCAATAGTAGAATCAAAGACTATGACAAGAGATAGGTACAATGAAGTTAAAGGACAGATTTAATAAAGGATAATGATAGAAATGAGTAAAAATACGGGAACTGAGGACAGAGAGCAGTTTCTTATCTCAAATTAGGTGACTATACATGCAGCTTATAAACTCTAAAGCCTTATGCAGGTTGGAGGTATTTTTATTATTAACTGAAATATTATATATATGTTCCCTTAAACCTCTTGGAAAATGATCATTGATAACAACAAGACAAGGAAAAACATACACAAGACATGTGCTTTCATTTCAATTCACCAAAAACCTAATTAGACCTGAATTAGAACCTAGAATTAGACCTGAAACTTGCCCTGAAGAAGCTTTCTGTCAATTATGGGAGAAAAATATGTAATTAGAAATTTGAAAATAATATACTAAGAGCTACGTTGAAAATGGAGAGAGGCACTTAGCCCTATCTTCCTAAAGGACATGATACTGAGGAAATTTGGAAATGTAAGTAGAATTTAGTCAGAAAGCTAAAAGGACATTTCAGGCAGAGGGAACTGCATAGAAAGGTCTGAAGCCTAGAAAGAGTATTTAGTTAAATTACCAAATTGAAGAAAACAATAGTTTGCACTAGAATATTTGTATTATCTGTAAAATTGTGAAGTACCTATAAGAAGAAATACCTCAGATTACTGTTCAGGAAATCTTTGCATCCCCTCCCTTCCCACTATGGACTTAATATAGTTATCTCACTGTCCCATTGATTTTAGAATTAGCCATACAATTAACTTTGACCTATGGGATGTTAGAAGAAATGATGCAAGCAAAGACTTGAAATGTGCTTGTCTGATAGCTATGTGCTCTCTTGCACAGCTGCCCTTGCAGTGAGAAGATCATGCCCTAACTTTCCCACTGATCCAAGGAGAAAGAGAGACATGTGAAGGAGCGCCATCCATCCAGCACACTGTCTTGAGTTTGGAATCAAGCCCAGCCTGGTCCAGCCTAGATCATTTCATCCCAAGCTGGCTGGTAGGCGTATGAGTGAATTTAAATGATTCTTGTTTTAAATTTCCCAAGGTTAGAGTGAATGTTATGTAGCAAGAGCTGCCTGTGCATTGTTAAACATGGCTGTGTCTGTGTTGAAATGCTTTTAAATTTCTTATTTTTGCTTCACATTCTTTAAAAATGTGATGTTTATTTTTTAATGAAGATGATTTTAAAAAGTAAATCATATATGAAAAATTTATCATTTATGATGTGAGACTCTCTCAAAGACATATCATTATGACGTGAGTTATAATGTCTGCTTTCTTTCTGGTTAAACAATTGTCAGTGATTAACTTAATCTTGCAGACTGTGTTAGGTTACAGTACTGTCATTCTCAATTGTATTTGAGGGCCCACATGTAGTAAAGTAAAATTCTTTCAGGATCCTAATATATTTCTTCTGAAGAACTGCTCTGGTTACTCCCTCAGGAAAAGACACAGTCCAGATAGGAAATAGAAAAAACAAGTTTCTCTTCTCTAATATGGGAAAGGAAATAGTCAATCAAGTCCAGGAAGTGCAGAGACTCCCATACAGGATAAATCCAAGGAGAAATGTGCCAAGACACATATTGATCAAACTATCAAAAATTAAATACAAAGAAAAAAAACTAAAACTAGCAAGGGGAAAAAAAAATAACATAAAAGGGAATCCCCACCAGGTTAACAGCTGATCTTTCAGCAGAAACTCTGCAAGCCAGAAGACAGTGGCAGGACATACTTAAAGTGATAAAAAGGAAAAACCTACAACCAAGATTGCTCTACCCAGCAAGGATCTCATTCAGATTTGATGGAGAAATTAAAACCTTTACAGACAAGCAAAAGCTAAGAGAATTCAGCACCACCAAACCAGCTTTACAACAAATGCTAAAGGAACTTCTCTAGGCAGGAAACACAAGACAAGGAAAAGACCTACAATAACAAAACCAAAACAATTCAGAATATGGTAATAGGAACATACATATCAATAACTACTTTAAATGTAAATAGAATAAATGCTCCAACCAAAAGACATAGACTGGCTGCATGGATACACAAACAAGACTCGTATATATGCTGTCTACAACAGACCCACTTCAGACCTAGGGACACATACAGACTGAAAGTGAGGGGATGGAAAAAGATATTCCATACAAATGGAAATCAAAAGAAAGCTGGAGTAGCAATCCTCATATCAGACAAAATAGACTTTAAAATAAACATTATTACTAAAGACAAAGAAGGACACTACATACTGATCAAGGGAGCAATCTAAGAAGAAGATATAACAATTATAAGTATTTATGCACCCAATATAAGATCACCTCAACACATAAGGCAAATGATAACAACCATAAAAGGGTAAATCAACAGTAACACAATCATAGTTGGGGAATTTAAAACATCACTTTCACCAATGGACAGATCATCCAAAATGAAAATAAATAAGGAAACACAGCTTTAAATGATACATTAAACAAGATGGACTTCATTGATATTTATAGGACATTCCATCGGAAAACAACAGAAAACACTTTCTTCTCAAGTGCACATGGAACATTCTCCACTATAGAGCATATCTTGGGTCACAAATCAAGCCTTGGTAAATTTAACAAAATTGAAATCGTATCAAGTAACTTTTCAGACCACAATGCTATGAGACTAGATATCAATTATGGGGAAAAAAGCGTGTAAAAAATACAAACACATGGAGACTAAACAATACACTTCTAAATAACCAAGAGATAACTGAAGAAATCAAAGGGGAAATCAAAAAGTACCTAGAAACAAATGGCGATGAAAACATGATGACCAAAACCTATGGAATGCAGCAAAAGCAGTTCTAAGAGGGAAGTTTATAGCAATACAATCCTACCTCAAGAAACAAGAAACATCTCAAATAAACAACCTAACCTTACACCTAAAGCAATTAGAGAAAGAAGAGCAAAAAAAACCCAAAGTTAGCAGAAGGAAAGAAATCATAAAGATCAACTCAGAAATAAATGAAAAAGAAATGAAGGAAACAATAGCAAAGATCAATAAAACTAAAAGCTGGTTCTCTGAGAATAAAAACAAAATTGATAAACCATTAGTCAGACTCATCCAGAAAAAAAGACAGACGACTCAAATCAATAGAATTAGAAATGAAAACGGAGAAGTAACAATGAACCCTGAAGAAATACAAAGGATCATGAGAGATTACTACAAGCGACTATATGCCAATAAAATGGACAACCTGGAAGAAATGGACAAATTCTTACAAAAGCACAACCTTCCAGGACTGAACCAGGAAGAAATAGAAAATATAAACAGACCAATCACAAGCACTGAAATTGAAACTGTGATTAAAAATCTTCCAACAAACAAAAGCCCAGGACCAGATGACTTCACAGGCAAATTCTATCAAACATTTAGAGAAGAGCTAACAACCATCCTTCTCAAACTCTTCCAAAATGTAGCACATAGAGGAACACTCCAAAACTCAGTCTATGAGACCACCATCACCCTGATACCAAAAGCAAAGATGTAACAAAGAAAGAAAACTACAGGCCAAAATCACTGATTAACATAGATGCAAAATTCCTCAACAAAATACTAGCAAACACAATCCAAAAGCACATCAGAAGGATCATACACCATGATCAAGTGGGCTTTATCACAGGAATGCAAGGATTCTTCAATATATGCAAATCAATCAATGTGATAAAACATATTAATAAATTGAAGGAGAAAAACCATATGATCATCTCAATAGATGCAGAAAAAGCTTTTGACAAAATTCAACACCCATTTATAATAAAAACCCTCCAGAAAGTAGGCATAGAGGGAACTTTCCTCAACATAATAAAGGCCATATATGACAAACCCATGGCAACATCGTTCTCAATGGTGAAAAACTGAAACGATTTCCAGTAAGATCAGGACAAGACAAGGTTGTCCACTCTCACCACTACTATTCAACATAGTTTTGGAAGTTTTAGCCAGAGCAATCAGAGAAGAAAAAGAAATAAAAGGAATTCAAATCAGAAAAGAAGAAGTAAAGCTGTCACTTCAGATGACATGATACTATACATAGAGAATCCTAAAGATGTTACCAGAAAATTACTACAGCTAATCAATGAATTTGGTAAAGTAGCAGGATACAAATTAATGCACAGAACATGCTTGCATTCCTATACACAAATGATGAAAAATCTGAAAGAAAAATTAAGGAGATACTCCCATTTACCATTGCAACAAAAACAGTAAAAATACCTAGGAATAAACCTACCTAAGAAGGCAAAAGATCTGTATGTGGAAAACTATAAGACACTGATGAAAGAAATTAAAGGTGATACAAACAGATGGAGAGATATACCATGTTCTTGGATTGGAAGAATCAACATTGTGAAAATGACTCTACTACTCAAAGCAATCTACAGATTCAATGCAAACCCTATCAAACTACCAATGGCATTTTTCACAAAACTGGAATTAAAAATTTCACAATTTGTATGAAAACACAAAAGACCTTGAATAGCCAAAGCAATCTTGGGGAAGAAAAACGGAGCTGGAGGAATCAGGCTCCCTGATTTCAGAAAATCCTACAAAGCTACAGTAATCAAGACAGTATGGTTCTGGTACAGAAAGAGAAATATAGATCAATGAACAGGATAGAAACCCCAGAGATAAACCCACGCACATATGGTCACCTTATCTTTTGATAAAGGAGGCAAGAATATACAATGGAAAAAGACAGCCTCTTCAATAAGTGGTGCTGGGAAAACTGGACACCTACATGTAAAAGAATGAAATTAGAACACTCCCTAACACCATACACAAAAATAAATTCAAAATGGATTAAAGACTTAAATATAAGGCCAGACACTATAAAACTCTTAGAGGAAAACATAGGCAGAACACTCTATGACATAAATCACTGCCAGATCCTTCTTGACCCACCTCCTAGGGTAGTGGAAATAAAAACAAAAATAAAATAATGGGACCTAATGAAACTTAAAAGCCTTTGCACAGCAAAGGAAACCATAAACAAGAGGAAAAGACAACCCTCAGAATAGGAGATAATATTTGCAAATGAAGCAACAGACAAAGGATTAAACTCCAAATTTAGAAGCAGCTCATGCCGGTCAATATCAAAAAAACAAACAACCCAAGCCAAGACTGGGCAGAACACCTAAATAGACATTTCTCCAAAGAAGATGTACAGATCATCAACAAACACATGAAAGGATGCTTAACATCACTAATCATAGAGAAAAGCAAATCAAAACTACATGAGGTATCACCTCACACCAGTCAGAATGGCCATCATCAAAAAATCTACAAGCAACAAATGCTGGAGAGGGTGTGGAGAAAAGGGAACCCTCTTGCACTATTGGTGGGAATGTAAAGTGATACAGCCACTATGGAAAACAGTATGAAGGTTCCTTAAAAAACTAAAATAGAACTACCATACGACCCAGCAATCCCACTACTGGGCATATACCCTGAGAAAACCATAATTCAAAAAGAGTCATGTACCACAATGTTCATTGCAGCTCTATTTACAATAGCCAGGACATGGAGGAAACCTAAGTGTCCATCGACAGATGAACGGATAAAGAATGTGTGGCACATATATACCATGGAATATTAGCCATAAAAAGAAACGAAACTGAGTTGTTTGTAGTGAGGTGTCATACAGAGTGAAGTAAGTCAGAAAGAGAAAAACAAATACCGTATGCTAACACATGTATATGGAATCTAAAAAATATGAAAGGAAAATGGTTCTGAAGAACCTAGGGGCAGGACAGGAATAAAGACGCAAATGTAGAGAATGGACTTGAGGACACAGGAAGGAGGAAGGGTAAGCTGGGACGAAGTGAGAGAGTGGCATGTACATATATACACTACCAAATGTAAAATAGATAGCTAGTGGGAAGCAACCACGTAGCACAGGGAGATCAGCTAGGTGCTTTGTGACCACCTAGAGGGGTGGGATAGGGAAGGTGGGAGGGAGATGCAAGAGGGAGGAGATATAGGGATATATGTATATGTATGGCTGATTCACTTTGTTATAAAGCAGAAACTAACACAACATTGTAAAGCAACTAGACCCCAATAAAGATGTTAAAAAGAAAAAACAAGTTTCAGACACAGGGAGATTTGATTTAATAAAATTAGACAGTTCTCTTGAAGTGCACCGGACAATGCCTGGTGCACAGTAACAGATGACCAAGAAGTATTTGATTCATGTTCACAGGTATTCCTATCGTTCCCTTTAGCCAGTTTCAGAAAAGCTCACCTGAGTATTTTCAAGTTCATGCTCACTGGCATTTTAGTGGTGGCCCAGGTTAATCATGCTATCTCTTCAATGATGCAGTTAAGAGAACAAAAGTCAGGAAGGATTTACCCTTTTGGATTTTCATGGAATTTTCAATGTCTGTTTTGGTATTTGAAGCCTTGATGTGCTATGATCTGTCATTTACGAGTGCTGCAGTGAATAAGTGAGAGCCATTAAACAACTGCACAATTTGGGGGACTTTTCACAGCCCAGTTATTGGACTCTGCAGGGAATCAATAAGGATTCAGCACAAGAAAAGAGACAGGTATTTTAATTTGAGTAATATTAATACTCACAAACTGCCATATTGTGGAAATTTTTAGCAGTGTGTAAGCTCTGAAACAAAGGAACGAAAAGCCAAACAACCAGAGCTTGGAATTTCCAGGGTGTCTTCGATGGCTGGCAGCTGATGCAGTAGGTGAGCATCCAGTGTGGATTCAGGAGGAAAAAGAGCAGGACTGAAGGAGACATCTAGGGGAATCCCCAGTAAGTTCCTGGGCTCTCTAAAGCACATTTATACATTTATCCTATTAAAAAACATTTCTACGAAGAGGCTGCTGTGTTCTGGTCCTGGGCTGTCAGCCAGCAATGTTTCTTTATAGAGGAAAGGACATTACAGAGACACAGGAAGATATAATAAATCTATGGCACAGTCCTTGACTTCAGGGACACTTGAAACTATACACACAGGAACCTTCACTAAAACAATAACTGAAGTACACGTGGGGCGATAACATGTAAGTGAATTTAATACAGCTCAAAATTCATTTCTGAATCCTACAGTAATAAAGCTATCAAGAATATCAAGCCAGGCTAACCATGAATAACTCCTTGTAAGAAATTAATTTTGAGATGAGTTTTGACAGAGGTTAAGGATAAAGATTGGTGTGCAAAATGGGAAAATGCACAGATAAGAAAAACATATTCAGTATTAACTGCATGACTAAAAGTGCTTAGACAAAATTATAGGGCACAGGGGGGAAAAAAAGCATAAAGGACATAAAGTCAACCTGTGCAACCTCACAATTTGTTGATATAATTTCAAGTCTTTGTAGTGGCCATTGTGGGTACAAATCTGGTAATATCTCTGCCAAATGTCATCTCTACACCACAACTCCTGGAATCTAAGACCCATGCATAGTTTCACATGTAGAACTGATTGGGAACAGAATTGAAGATCTCCAGATTATATGGCAGAAGTGGGACATGGTGGGTGTCAAAATGAAGTAGTTGGAGCTCTCAGACCATTGAGACGCCAACTTAACAACACTCCTGTTCCTTAATTATAGTTCACCAGTGAGATCATTGAGAAGGGCAAGCTCGTATCTACTGACTAGGATATGGATGAACTGAAAATGCTAAATAACTTTCCCTTAATCCCCCCCTAAAAATCCCTCCTCTCAGGTCCCCACCATGAAAATCAGCGTCAGCCACATGGTAACCGAGAAAGTGAAGTGGGTCTAGAGTAGACAAATGAAATGAGTGTAAAGCTTGTTCCTGAGCTCATTCAGAAGACATGCTAAAAACCTGTGAATAGATAGAATTTTGGTAAATCATTTCCGTATTTCCAGTTTTATTTTCATTAAAATATCTGATTTCATTTTTATATCTTTTTATTTCTCAATTGGCCTCCAGCATTTTGGTCTTTGCCTCTTAGCCACATAGTCAGAAAAAAAATCATTTGATTTTTTTTGAACCTGGAGATAAATCACTAAAAGAATCCCTCCATAATGCTGACTCACTTATATATGCATCAAAGCATGAGTTTTCTAAAAGTAAGACATATCTTTCTTTTCTTTCTTTTTTTTTTATTAGTAATTTTATCTTCTTCATGGCTGGGCTTCTCTAATATTAGCATTAGTTTATATTTATTAAAAGCAGATGCTTATATTCTTCAACATTCCGCAGTCAAACAACACATGAAGCAGAAAGTTGATAAGCATGTTTTTGGATAAGAAAATACCAGCAGAGTCAAAACAATCTTGGAAAACTGAATTGACTTTTTTATAGCCTCATGACTTTTGAAAATTCTATCAATCATTGGAAAAAAGCAACAACTTCCAACATTTTAGAGTAATATATATTCATATGCAAAAAGGATTTCCAGACAATTGCTTCAGGAAATCCAAATAGTGAGGTTAGAAAGACAGCAGTGTCGGAGGATGGGGGGGAGTCATTATTCAAGAAATTTTGCAACAGTGGATACTGCTTAAAACATGACCACAGGGCTTCCCTGGTGGCGCAGTGGTTGAGAGTCTGCCTGCCGATGCAGGGGACACGGGTTCATGCCCCGGTCTGGGAAGATCCCACATGCCGCGGGGCGGCTGGACCCGTGAGCCATGGCCGCTGGGGCTGCGCGTCCGGAGCCTGCGCTCCACAACGGGAAAGGCCACAGCAGTGAGAGGCCCGTGTACCGCAAAAAAAAAAAAAAAAAAACATGACCACAGAGTAATGGTAGCAAGAAGTCCAGTAGGAAAGGAGACAGAAAGGGAACATGGGAGAATGGAAGAAAGTCAAGAAGAATGAGTGAAGAAGTGAAATAATGAGACAGCAACAATGAGTATCAGATTAAGGTTCTTTTGGAGAGTGGTTTTCCCAGCCAGATGCTCATCATCCCCCAGGATGGTCTCCCTGCAGGTACCTCTGCCGCCAGGTCCCTTGCACATTGCTGCTGCATTAGATTTCATGCCTCCTGCTCTGATGATGCTACTCTCCTGCTTTATGGTTTAGAGAGCTCTTGCATTATTGATCACTGGGCAAAATTCATACTCCTCATCTGGCAATCACGTGATCCCATATACTCTACAAGCCCTTAATTTTTTATTCAGCATCATATAAAATTCTCTGCTTGTCAAGGCAGCCTTTTTGTATCTATCCTTTTTCTCCTTCTTTCCCTTTGCCCTGGATTTTTGTACTCATTCCATGCTCTACACCTTTGATTTCTGTTTTCCACTAATGGAAATCTTGCTCTAATTTCAAAGAAATATGGAAAATAACAGTCAAATTTTCTCTCTGCTTCTTGATTCATATTCCTGAGAAAAAAAAATGATCACCCCAGCTCATTATGTATACACCCGTGGGAGAGGATGATGGCCAGGCTAGGGTCACGTGTCTATTTCAGATCCCATCTGCACTGGCTTGGAGGCAAGGGCGGGTGGTGTGCATGGGCCTATGTATGTGTGTTGACAGAGTGTCCTGTCTCTACATGGGCTGCTATTGAGTGGAAACTCTAACTGTGGGGCTCTCACTTAGATTGAATCTTGCCCATAACTCAAAACATTTGCTTTTTAAATTTCTGTACTTTGGCACAGGGTGTCAGCCCCCTATATGTTGCATGTTTTTATTCAATAGAGAAGCTCTTTTCTTCTTAATCAGTTTGCCACATCTGGGTAATGATTAACAAACAAATTTAGTTCTTTCTATGAAGTATCGTATTCAGAATCATATTGAATTTCCATAATTAAATAAGACATACATATTGTTTCTAGAGATAATAAATGTTGGCTGGATATAAAACAGCCGTCAACCTTAATCTTGAAAAATTCTGATTTGGAGCCAACAGCCTTATAGTATTGTGCCTGGTTTAATCTAGCCAAGCAATGAGACAGACATATAACCTCTCACTTGATTTTTTCTTATTTTTCTGTGAAGCTCAAGTGCCTTCCAGTGAAAACTGAGCATTACAAAATGATCAATATATATTATTTCCAAAAAATGTACTTGTAAGCATCATGTGCATCTTTCCTTCAAGAAAAATAGTTTCACCTTTCTTTACGATTTTTCTAAAGGCTGGAGTGCTTGTCTGCTTTCATAATAAATAGGAGGTGTTTGTCTGAACTTAATTGTCAAAGCAAGCCTTCCCCACAAACACTTTGAAATACCCAATACTGATACATTAGTTTATGCTTTGCAACGTCTTCACTTTCTTACCAAGCAAGTTATTATCTCAGTAGAATTATGGAAGTTCTACTTAAACTTTCTGTTTTACATTGCTCTAAAAGTTTGAATCAATAATATGTTAATTGTCCCCTCTCATCAAAGCCTACTTTCCTTCATATTTAGTAAATTTATATCAAAGCCAAATTTTATGTTTTAAAGTTAGCTTTTAATGTAATCTTGATAAGCCACACCCTATTTTTAGAGGAAAAACCTTTTTCTCTAAGAGTGGTGGGCTATATCTGCAAACTCAGTGGGTCCTGGGGAATCTGAGGATTCAAGATTTCCAAGTGCATCAAACACTTGTCCTCATTTGTGTCCCATTCTTTGCCAATCAGGGTCTTAGTCTTGTCAGGGCAAATCTAACTAGTCAAGGTACTTAAGTTTCTCTAGAGCTATGCTAGCCTTAAATTCTGAGCCTAGTTCTCCAGCCTTTTCTGCCTTAAGCTGCTGACAATAAGAATCTCTTTATGTGTTTCCAAGTCAGGCCTTTGTTTTGCACGTTTAGTCTTTTATTGATGGTTAACCTTCAGTCTTTCATTTTCTTTCCAAAAGCATCAATTGCCCCCAGGAAGCATTATTCAATACCATTGCTCTTATAATCACTATTTCCCACATGTATCTCAAATGCTTAATACATTGCACCCACCACTGTATTTTCCTTCACCTAGCCTCCCATTTTCCTTCAAAATAACCTCCCATTTTGCCCATGGTAAAAGCTTTATCATTGCTACCTGATGTCTGGAGCTGTTCGTATTGCACCTCATTACTCACTGAGCAGTGGGTGATCCAGCTCCAAAATCCCATTTTAGCATCTGTTTTTTCAGACTATTGTCAAACTGTCACAAGTTTGGATCTACATGAAGTATACTCAGATGAAAATTAACAAATTGGAGGTTCATTAAGGAATGCTCTTGGGATCAGTAACAGTGGGAGAAGGGAACAAAAGCAAATTTGCGATGAGGAAAAATTTGGTCTGTGATGTAGTCACAACAAGCCCTTAGCCAAATTCACATGGAGCTCTGAAGCTGGCATGACTCTTCCAAGTTGTACCAAATTGAAAAGAAGAAGCAAGGCTTTTCTATGCCTTCATTGACCAGTTATCACATTCAGGTTCCTAGCTCTCTCTCCCCACCCTACCCCCCCCCCCCAAGACACACACACACTCATTGCTACCTGATGTCTGGAGCTGTTCGTATTGCACCTCATTACTCACTGAGCAGTGGGTGATCCAGCTCCAAAATCCCATTTTAGCATCTGTTTTTTCAGACTATTGTCAAACTGTCACAAGTTTGGATCTACATGAAGTATACTCAGATGAAAATTAACAAATTGGAGGTTCATTAAGGAATGCTCTTGGGATCAGTAACAGTGGGAGAAGGGAACAAAAGCAAATTTGCGATGAGGAAAAATTTGGTCTGTGATGTAGTCACAACAAGCCCTTAGCCAAATTCACATGGAGCTCTGAAGCTGGCATGACTCTTCCAAGTTGTACCAAATTGAAAAGAAGAAGCAAGGCTTTTCTATGCCTTCATTGACCAGTTATCACATTCAGGTTCCTAGCTCTCTCTCCCCACCCTACCCCCCCCCCACAAGACACACACACACACCCTCACACCAGAAAGGGAATATAATCTTGAAAAAGGCAGCTATCTTCAGCTAAGGACAATTCCCAAAGAGGGCAGACAGCTGAGGGTGTCAGATCTCAATCTTTGGAACAATTGGTAATAAATCCTTTATCCGTAAAGTAGAGATCTGGATGATGCAAACTAGCATGATTACTGAAGAATTAAGTATTAATTAGGGACATATCAATAGGGAATGGACCCAGTTGAAAGATATCTCACTGGATAATTTTAGACTAATGTAAATGTCAAAATAAATGATAATAGGTTTTAAGGCCTTCATTAAAAAAGAATCCAGGAGTCCATAACTATAGTAAAAGGGTGAGTAAGGAGAAGTTCTTCTTTGTAGAATAATGCCAGTTAATTAACGTAGAATGACAGAATTAAAAGAATTAGATCATTTTCAAATATCAAAGTATGGTTTAGTTATCAATAGGTACTAAAACTATTGGCTGATAAATTTACTGAAGATCAGGCTACTCATATAATTTCAAAGTATCAGCATATAGTATGTACATTATCAAGTAGGAAAAGCACCTTTACAACAGCAAGATCTTATAGATAACCATCTTAAGCAAGTGATCAACTCTAGTATCACCAATAAGAGGAAAAAAAAACAGATATCATTAAACTTTTGATTTGATGCAGTAGGAAGTACAAAACATTATTTAGGTATTATTCTTTTTTTAAATTTTTTTAGCTTTATTGAGGTGTAATTGACAAATGAAAGTTGTATATATCTAAGATATACAACTTGATGTATGATTTTTGTATACAATGTGAAATGATCACCACAATCAAGCTAATTAGCATAATATCTAGGTATTATTATTCTTGAAAAAATGTTCAACTTGAATCTAATCATAAAGAAGCAATTAGGCAAACCCAGATTGTGAGAGAGTTTACAAGCCCACTAACCTGGGTTCTTCAAAAATATAATCATGAAACACAGAAAGTGTAAGGTGACTGTCTTAAACTAAAGGAATTTAAAGAAATATGACAAACAAATATACTATAAGAACATTAATCAGATATCGAGTTGAAAATTAAAAAAGAACATTTGGGGCTCAATGGAGTAAATATGAGTATGGATTGTGTATTAGCTATTGCTATATTAATATTAAATTTCTTGAGTGTGATTATGTCAGAGTTACCTGCTAAAATACTTAAGGGTCAAGTGTCTTGATATCACCATTGCAGTTTTGAAAGTTATTTTTTTAAAAGGAAGTGGAGAGAGAGATATGGCAAAATATTAACAGTTGGTGAATCAAGGTAAAGGTTATATGTGTATTTGTAATATTATACTGTCAATTTTTGTTTCAATATTTTTCAAAATAATATAGGAGAAAATTCTAAAATTTAAGCCAAGTCTTGATCCAATTTTCACAGATCCCTTATTAATAAGGTCTATGTCCCTGAAATTTAATTGCTTTGAATTCTGATTACAACCTCCTCATACCAATCTTTTCTTTCTAGCATTAAAAATGAAGTGATTTTTAAGAGAAAATAACATACAATAACCACACTTATTTTACCTACATTTCCATGATTCCTATCCAAGTCATTTCACCCTGATAAATTCCTACAACTGCCAAAACGTAATCTCAACCCTAGTAATTTTCCCCAACCCTAGTTTCCTTTTGACATCTTTTTAGGTTTCAAGAGACTACTTCTGTTGACTGAGGTAAAAGAGGAGCCTCTAACTACTTTGGCAGTAAGTTAATAAAAAATAAATAACTTACTTTTTTAAAAGCTTTGTTTCAACTTCACCTTTCTGAGCCATATTTTCTCCTTTCTCATTATCTCATTCCATCAGGATCACATATCAAACCTGGTTTTGAAGAGAAAGAAAGTAAAAGGAAAGTTCCACATTAACCATCTTCCAAAAGAACTAGGGGAAAATAGAAGTTGAGAATACAGACATGTCTCCAAGTATATCTATTAGGACCTAAAGAAACTCTTTAATTGCCCTTTTTTTTTTTAAATAGCAGTGACCCTCTGTGCTATCACTTTTTAAAGAGCTATGTTGCAGCAATTTAAGGAATATGGCTCTCATTTTCTACACTTACAGGCTTCAGTGGAATTCTTACTGGTAAAATATGTCAAAATTATACACACAGGAAATCCTCCAGGGGAGATCGGGGAAGATGGCGGAAGAGTAAGACGTGGAGATCACCTTCCTCCATGCAGATACACCAGAAATACATCTACACGTGGAAAAACTCCTACAAAACACCTACTGAAAGCAGGCAGAAGACCTCAGACCTCCCAAAAGGCAAGAAAGTCCCCACGTACCTGGGTAGGGCAAAACAAAAAACAGACAAAAGGATAGGGACAGGACCTGCACCAGTGGGAGGGAGCTGTGAAGGAGGAAAGGTTTCCACACACTAGGAAGCCCCCTCACGGGCAGAGACTGCGGGTGGCAGAGGTGGAAGCTTCAGAGCCGCGGAGGAGAGCACACCAACAGGTGTGCGGAGGGCAAAGTGGAGAGATTCCCAAACAGAGGATCGCTGCCGACCAGCACTCACCAGCCTAAGAGGCTTGTCTGCTCACCCACCGGGGTGGACGGGGCTGGGAACTGAGGCTCGGGCTTCGGTCGGATCCCAGGAAGAGGACTGGGGCTGGCGGCGTGAACACAGCCTGCAGGGGTTTATGCACCACAGCTAGCCGAGAGGGAGTCCGGGACAAAGTCTGGAGCTGCCAAAGAGGTAAGAGACTTTTTCTTGCCTCTTTGTTTCCTGGTGTGCGAGGAGTGGGGATTAAGAGCACTGCTTAAAGGAGCTCCAGAGATGGGCGCGAGCCACGGCTAAAAACATGGACACCAGAGACGGGCATGAGACGCTAAGGCTGCTGCTGCCGCCACCAAGAAGCCTGTGTGCGAGAACAGGTCACTATCCACACCCCACTTCCAGGGAGCCAGTGCAGCCCGCCACTGCCAGGGTACCGGGATCCAGGGATAACTTCTGTGGGAGAACGCACAGCGCGCCTCAGGCTGATGCAACGTCACGACGGCCTCTGCCACCGCAGGCCCGCCCCACACTCCGTGCCCCTCCCTCCCCCTGGACTGGGTGAGCCAGAGTCCCTGAAGCAGCTGCTCCTTTAACCCCATCCTGTCTGTGCGAAAAACAGACGCCCTCCGGCGACCCACATGCAGAGGCAGGGCCAAATCCAAAGCTGAGCCCCGGGAGCTGTGAAAACAAATATTAGAAAGGGAAATCCCTCCCAGCAGCCTCAGAAGCAGCAGATTAAAACTCCAGAATCAACTTGATGTACCCTGCATCTGGGAATACATGAATAGACAATGAATCATCCCAAATTGAGGAGGTGGACTTTGAGAGCAAGATTTATGATTTTTTCCCCTTTACCTCTTTTTGTGAGTGTGTATGTGTATGCTTCTGTGTGAGATTTTGTCTGTATAGCTTTTCTTCCACCATTTGTCCTAGGGTTCTATCCATTTGTTTTTGGTTCTTTGTTTTTTTCCTTTAAAAAAAATTTTTTTTTCTTAATAATTATTTTTTATTTTAATAACTTTATTTTGTCTTATTTTATTTTATCTTTTCGTTCTTTCTTTCTATCTTTTCTTTCTTTCTTTCTTTCTTTCTTTTCTTCCTTCCTTCCTTCCTTTTCTTCCTTCCCTCCTTCTTTCCACCCTCCCTCCCTCCCTCCTTTCTTTCTTTCTTTCCTTCTTTCTTTCTTTCTTTCTTTCTTTCTTTCTTTCTTTCTTTCTTCCTTTCTTTCTTTCTTTCTTTCTTTTTTTGTTTCTATTTTTCTCCCTTTTATTCTGAGCCGTGTGTATGAAAGGCTCTTGGTGCTCCAGCCAGGCGTCAGGGCTGTGCCTCTGAGGTGGGAGAGCCAACTTCAGGACACTGGTCCACAAGAGGCCTCCCAGCTCCACATAATATCAAATGGCAAAAATCTCCCAGAGATCTCCATCTCAACACCAGCACCCAGCTTCACTCAACGACCAGCAAGCTACAGTGCTGGACACCCTATGCCAAACAACTAGCAAGACAGGAACACAACCCCACCCATTAGCAGAGAGGCTGCCTAAAATCATAATAAGTCCACAGACACCCCAAAACACACCACCAGAAAGACGTGATCCAGCCTCATCCACCAGAATACAGGCACTAGTCACCTCCACCAGGAGCCCTACACAATGGGAGCTACGAACTTGCAAAAAGGAGACCCCAAACACAGTAAGATAAGGAAACTGAGAAGACAGGAAAACACACAGCAGATGAAGGAGCAAGATAAAAACCCACCAGACCTAACAAATGAAGAGGAAATAGGCAGTCTACCTGAAAAAGAATTCAGAATTACGATAGTAAAGTTGATCCAAAATCTTGGAAATAGAATAGACAAAATGCAAGAAAATTTAACAAGGACCTAGAAGAACTAAAGATGAAACAAGCAACAATGAACAACACAATAAATGAAATAAAAAATACTCTAGATGGGAACACTTGCAGAATAACTGAGGCAGAAGAATGGATAAGTGACCTGGAAGACAAAATAATGGAAATAACTACTACACAGCAGAATAAAGAAAAAAGAATGAAAAGAACTGAGAACAGTCTCAGAGACCTCTGGGACATTAAATGCACCAACATTCGAATTATAGGGGTTCCAGAACAAGAAGAGAAAAAGAAAGGGACTGAGAAAATATTTGAAGAGATTATAGTTTAAAACTTCCCTACTATAAGAAAGGAAATAGTTAATCAAGTCCAGGAAGTGCAGAGAGTCCCATACAGGATAAATCCAAGGAGAAATAAGCCAAGACACATTAATCAAACTGTCAAAAATTAAATACAAAGAAAACATATTAAAAGCAGCAAGGGAAAAACAACAAATAACACACAAGGGAATGCCCATAAGGTTAATAGCTGATCTTTCAGCAGAAACTCTGCAAGCCAGAAGGGAATGGCAGGACATATTTAAAGTGATGAAGGAGAAAAACCTGCAACCAAGATTATTCTACCCAGCAAGGATCTCATTCAGATTTGATGGAGAAATTAAAACCTTTACAGACAAGCAAAAGCTGAGAGAGTTCAGGACCACCGAACCAGCTTTACAACAAATGCTAAAGAACTTCTCTAGGCAAGAAACAGAAGAGAAGGAAAAGACCTACAATAATGAACCCAAAACAATTTAGAAAATGGGAATAGGAACATACATATTGATAATTACCTTAAATGTAAATGGATTCAATGCTCCCACCAAAAGACACAGATTGACTGAATAGATACAAAAACAAGACACATATAGAGGCTGCCTACAAGAGACCCACTTCAGACCTAGAGACACATACAGACTGAAAGTAAGGGGATGGAAAAAGATATTCCATGCAAATGGAAATCAAAAGAAAGCTGGAGTAGCAATTCTCATATCAGACAAAATAGACTTTAAAATAAAGACTATTAGAAGAGACAAAGAAGGACACTACATAATGATCACGGGATCGATCCAAGAAGAAGATATAACAATTGTAAATATTTATGCACCCAACATAGGAGCACCTCAATACATAAGGCAAATACTAACAGCAATAAAAGGGGATATCGACAGTAACACATTCATAGTAGGGGACTTTAACACCCCACATTCACCAATGGACAGATCATCCAAAATGAAAATAAATAAGGAAACACAAGCTTTAAATGATACGTTAAACAAGATGGAATTCATTAATATTTATAGGACATTCCATCCAAAAACAACAGAATACACATTTTTCTCAAGTGCTCATGGAACATTCTCCAGGATAGATCATATCTTGGGTCACAAATCAAGCCCTGGTAAATTTAAGAAAATTGAAATTGTATCAAGTATCTTTTCTGACAACAATGCTATGAGATTAGATATCAATCAAAGGAAAAGATATGTAAGAAATACAAACACATGGAGGCTAAAAAATACACTACTTAATAACGAAGTGATCACTGAAAAAATCAAAGAGGAAATTAAAAAATACCTAGAAACAAATGACAATGGAGACACGATGACCCAAAACCTATGGGAGGCAGCAAAAGTAGTTCTAAGAGGGAAGTTTAGAGTAACCCAATCCTAACTTAAGAAACAGGATACATCTCGAATAAGCAAACTAACCTTGCACCAAAAGCAATATGAGAAAGAAGAACAAAAAAACCCAAAGTTAGCAGAAGCAAAGAAATCATAAAAAAGAGATCAGAAATAAATGAAAACGAAATGAAGGAAACAATAGCAAAGATAAGGAAAACTAAAACCTTGTTCTTTGAGAAGATTAACAAAATTGATAAACCATTAGCCAGACTCATCAAGAAAAAAAGGAAGAAGACTCTAATCAATAGAATTAGAAATGAAAAAGGAGAAGTAACAACTGACACTGCAGAAATACAAAAGATCATGAGAGATTACTACAAGCAACTGTATGCCAATAAAATGGACAACCTGGAAGAAATGGACAAATTCTTAGAAATGCATAACCTGCCAAGACTGAATCAGGAAGAAATAGAATATATAAACAGACCAATCATAAGCACTGAAATTGAAACTGTGATTAAAAATCTTCCAACAGGGCAAAGCCCAGGACCAGATGGCTTCACAGGCGAATTCTATCAAACATTTAGAGAAGAGCTAACACCTATCCTTCTCAAACTCTTCCAAAATATAGCAGAGGGAGGAACACTCCCAAACTCATTCTACGAGGCCACCATCACCTTGATACCAAAACCAGACAAGGATGTCACAAAGAAAGAAAACTACAGGCCAATATCACTGATGAACATAGATGCAAAAATCCTCAACAAAATACTAGCAAACAGAATCCAACAGCACATTAAAAGGATCATACACCATGATCAAGTGGGGTTTATTCCAGGAATGCAAGGATTCTTCAATATACGCAAATCTATCAAAAACCAGACAAGGGTGTCACAAATGAGGAAAACTACAGGCCAATATCACTGATGAACATAGATGCAAAAGTCCTCAACAAAATACTAGCAAACAGAATCCAACAGCACATTAAAAGGATCATACACCATGAGCAAGTGGGGTTTATTCCAGGAATGCAAGGATTGTTCAATATATGCAAATCAATCAACATGATACACCATATTAACAAATTGAAGGAGAAAAAGCACATTACCATCTCAATAGATGCAGAGAAAGCTTTTGACAAAATTCAACACACATTTATGATAAAAACCCTGCAGAAAGTAGGCATAGAGGGAACTTTCGTCAAAATAATAAAGGCCATATATGACAAACCCACAGCCAACTTTGTCCTCAATGGTGAAAAAACTGTAAGCATTTCCACTAAGATCAGGAACAAGACAAGGTTGCCCACTCTCACCACTCTTATTCAACATAGTTTTGGAAGTTTTAGCCAGAGCAATCAGAGAAGAAAAAGAAATCAAAGGAATCCAAATTGGAAAAGAAGAAGTAAAGCTGTCACTGCTTGCAGATGACATGATACTATACATAGAGAATACTAAAGATGATACCAGAAAACTACTAGAGCTAATCAATGAATATGGTAAAGTAGCAGGATACAAAATTAATGCACAGAAATCTCTGCCATTGCTATACACTAATGAAAAATCTGAAAGTGAAATCAAGAAAACATTCCCATTTACCATTGTAACAAAAAGAATAAAATATCTAGGAATAAACCTACCTAAGAGACAAAAGACCTGTATGCAGAACATTATGAGACACTGATGAAAGAAATTAAAGATGATACAAATAGATGGAGAGATATACCATATTCTTGGATTTTAAGAGTCAACATTGTGAAAATGAGTCTACTACCCAAAGCAATCTACAGATTCAATGCAATCCCTATCAAACTACCAATGGCATTTTTCACAGAACTAGAACAAAAAATTTCACAATTTGTATGGAAACACAAAAGACCCCGAATAGCCAAAGCAATCTTGAGAATGAAAAACAAGCTGGAGGAAGCAGGCTCCCTGACTTCAAACTATATTACAAAGCTACAGTAATCAAGACAGTATGGTACTGGCACAAAAACAGAAAGATAGATCAATGGACCAGGATAGAAACCCCAGAGATAAACTCACACACATATGGTCACCTTATCTTTGATAAAGGAGGCAGGAATGTACTGTGGAGAAAGGACAGCCTCTTCAATAACTGGTGCTGGGAAAACTGGACAGGTACATGTAAAAGTATGAGATTAGAACACACCTTAACACCATACACAAAAATAGGCTCAAAATGGATTAAAGACCTAAATGTAAGGCCAAAAACTATCAAACTCTTAGAGGAAAGCATAGGCAGAACACTCTATGATATAAATCACAACAAGATCCTTTTTGACCCACCTCCTAGGGTAGTGGAAATAAAAACAAAAATAAAATAATGGGACCTAATGAAACTTCAAGGCCTTTGCACAGCAAAGGAAACCATAAACAAGACAAAAGACAACCCTCAGAATGGGAGAAAATACTTGTAAGTGAAGGAACTGACAAAGGATTAATCTCCAAAATTTATAAGCAGCTCATGCAGCTCAAAACAAAAAAACAAACAAGCCAATCCAAAAATGGGCAGAAGACCTAAATAGACATTTCTCCAAAGAAGATATACAGACTGGCAACAAACACATGAAAGAATGCTCAACATCATTAATCATTAGAGAAATGCAAATCAAAACTACAATGAGATATCACCTCACACCAGTCAGAATGGCCATCATCAAAAAATCTAGAAACAATAAATGCGGGAGAGGGTGTGGAGAAAAAGGGAACACTCTTGCACTGCTTGTGGGAATGTGAATTGTTACAGTCACTATGGAGAACAGTATGGAGGTTCCTTAAAAAGCTACAAATAGAACTACCATATGACCCAGCAATCCCATGACTGGGCATATACCCTGAGAAAACCATAATTCAAAAAGAGTCATGTACCAAAATGTTCATTGCAGCTCTATTTACAATAGCCTGGAGATGGAAACAACCTAAGTGTCCATCATCGGATGAATGGATAAAGAAGATGTGGCACATATATACAATGGAATATTACTCAGCCATAAAAAGAAACAAAATTGAGCTATCTGTAATGAGGTGGATGGACCTAGAGTCTGTCATACAGAGTGAAGTAAGTCAGAAAAAGAAAGACAAATACCATATGCTAACACATATATATGGAATTTAAGAAAAAAAAAAATGTCATGAAGAACCTAGAAGTAAGACAGGAATAAAGACACAGACCTACTAGAGAATAGACTTGAGGATATGGGGAGGGGGAAGGGTAAGCTGTGACAAAGTGAGAGCGTGGCATGGACATATATACACTACCAAACGTAAAATAGATAGCTAGTGGGAAGCAGCTGCATAGCACAGGGAGATCAGCTCGGTGCTTTGTGACCACCTAGAGGGGTGGGATAGGGAGGGTGGGAGGGAGGGAGACACAAGAGGGATGAGATATGGGAACATATGTATATGTATAACTGATTCACTTTGTTATAAAGCAGAAATTAACATACAATTGTAAAGCAATTATACTCCAATAAAGATGTAAAAAAATTAATAATAATAAATAAATAAAAAGAAAAAAAATATACACATATTCATAAAGTTTAAACTGTCTAGATATGTATATGGTCTTTGAAACATTCTCTTTTAATTTCAGGTTTTCAGATATTTCAGAAGTGAATATTTTCCTTCTCTAGTGCATTTTCTGAAATAATAACACTTCAGCAGAACTCAAGTAAATTGTAACAAGTATGTATTCCTCTAAGACGTTTTTTTCTTTGCTATTTAAGGGCCTCTCCCATCCCACAAATGCCCTACTAGCTATAGACTCATATATTAAATATACACATATATATATAACTATAAACCCTTGTAATGTATTTATATAAAGGCACTCCAACACAATGCATAAAACAGGTGAGCTACTTTTAATTTTATCATGGGATATATGTGTAGTTAATGTGAAAGAATATCAAGCAATGCTAACTCTGTTTTTTTTGGAAAAACACTCTAGATGTTTTGTGAGAAGAGCAAAATCTCTATAGGATAGAATTGTAACAGAACTTTTATGTAAAGCAGTTTTATTTGAAATATATTGCCACAGACAGCAGTGAAGAGAACAGTTTTAATCCAAAATGCTTCCAGGCTCAGTCCCTTCTGGTCCATTATTTGATTTCAGTAATGCTCTGGTTGCCTCTGCCTAGCACTAGCTATTGAATATAGCGCTGTGCCTTTTAGAAAACTTTTACTTTACATGAGAGCCAAAAGGTAAATCTGTACAAAATTGAACTAGGAGTTAAAATACGATTTTGAAATGGAAAAACGTTAGCTCAAATTCTGACAAATGAAAATCTTTTTGAAAAAATTAAGTAACAGAAAGTGCTAGTCAGTGCCTATCAACCATCAATCCCATTTAGACAAAGACTGGGCAAATCTCACAATTACCCAGAGGTTTTCAAATGTTTTTCCTTGATTTAAATCAAGCTTTGGGGGAAATGCCAACATTTTCTAATATCATTAGGATAGGATTAAATTCAACAAATATTTATTGGAAAGTCCTGGAATAGTCACTGTATAAAGATGGCTAAGAAAAGACAGTCCCTGCCCTGGGGCAATCTAGTGGATAAAATTAGGAAAGTTTTTTAATACAAGAAGGAACAAGAGAGGAGCTTCAAGATGGTGGAAGAGTAAGATGCGGAGATCAACTTCCTCCCCACAAACACATCAGAAATACATCTACAAGTGGAACAACTCCTACAGAACACCTACTGAACGCAGGCAGAAGACCTCAGACCACCCAAAAGGCAAGAAACTCCCCACGTACCTAGGTAGGGCAAAAGAAAAAAGAAAAAACAGAGACAAAAGAATGGGGACGGGACTAGCACCAGTGGGAGGGAGCTGTGAAGGAGGAAAGGTTTCCACACACTAGAAGCCCCTTCAGGGGCGGAGACTGCGGGTGGCTGAGGAGGGAAGCTTCCGAGCCACAGAGGAGAGCACAGCAACAGGTGTGTGGAGAGCAAAGTGGAGAGATTCCTGCACAGAGGATAGGCACCGACCAGCACTCACCGGCCTGAGAGGCTTGTCTGCTCACCCGCCGGGGCAGGCGGGGCTGGGAGCTGAGGCTCGCACTTCAGTTGGAGCGCAGGGAGAGGCCTGGGGTTGGCGGCGTGAACACAGCCTGAAGGGGTTAGTGCGCCACAGCTAGCCGAGAGAGAGTCTGGGAAAAAGTCTGGAGCTGCCAAAGAGGCAAGAGACATTTTCTTGCTTCTTTGTTTCCTGGTGCATGAGGAGAGGGGATTAAGAGCACCACCTGAACAAGCTCCAAGAAAGACGTGAGCCGTGGTATCAGCATGGACCCCAGAGCCATGTATGAGATGCTAAGGCTGCTGCTGCCTCCACCAGGAAGCCTGTGAGCAAGCACAGGTCACTATCCACAACTCCCCTCCTGGGATCCTGTGCAGCCCACCACTGCCAGGGTCCCGTGATCCAGGGACAACTTCCCTGGGAGAACACACGGCATGTCTAAGGCTGGTGCAACGTCCCACTGGCCTCTGCCACCGCAGGATTGCCCCGTATCCATACCCCTCCCTCCCCCGGCCTGAGTGAGCCAGAGCCCCCGAATCAGCTGCTCTTTTAACCCAGTCCTGCCTGAGCAAAGAACAGATGCCCTCAGGTGACCTACATGCAGAGGCGGGGCCAAATCCAAAGCTGAACCCCGGGAGCTGTGCCAACAAAGAAGAGAAAGGGAAATCTCTCCCAGTAGCCTCAGGAGCAGCGGATTAAATCTCCCCATCAACTTGAGGTACCCTGTATCTGTGAAATACCTGAATAGACAACGAATCATCCCAAATTGAGGAGGTGGACTTTGGGAACAATGATATATTTTTTTTTCCCCCATTTTTCTGTTTTTGGAAGTGTGTATGTCTATGCTTCTATGTATGATTTTGTCTGTATAGCTTTGCTTTTACCATTTGGCCTAGGGTTCTGTCTGTACGGATATTTTTTGGGTTTTTTCTTAATTATTTTTTATTTTAATAACTTTATTTTATTCTATTTTATTTTACCTTCTTTCCTTCTTTCTTTCTATATTTTGTCCCTTTTATTCTGAGACATGTGGATGAAAGGTTCTTGATGCTCCAGCCAGGTGTCACGGCTGTGCCTCTGAGGTGGGAGAGCCAACTTCAGGACACTGGTCCACAAGAGGCCTCCCAGCTCCACATAATATCAAAGAGCAAAGTCTCCCAGAGATCTCCATCTCAACACCAAAACCCAGCTTCACTCAACGAACAGCAAGCTACAGTGCTGGACACCCTATGCCAAACAACAAGCAAGACAGGAACACAACCCCATCCATTAGAAGAGAGGCTGCCTAAAATCATAATAAGTCCACAGACACCCCAAAACATACCACCAGGCGTAGACCTGCCCAACAGAAAGACAAGATCCAGCCTCATCCACCAGAACCCAGGCATTAGTCCCCTCCACCAGGAAACCTGCACAACCCACTGAACCAACCTTACCCACTGGGGACAGACCCAAAACAAGAGGAACTATGAACCTGCAGCCTGCAAAAAGGAGACCCCAAACATGATAAGTTAAGCAAAATGAGAAGACAGAAAAACACACAGCAGATGAAGGAGCAAGGCAAAAACCCACCAGACCTAACAAATGAAGAGGAAATAGGCAGTCTACCTAAAAAAGAATTCAGAGTAATGATAGTAAAGATGATCCAAAATCTTGGAAATAGAATAGAGAAAATACAAGAAATGTTTAACAAGGATCTAGAAGAACTAAAGAGCAAACAAACAATGATGAACAACACAATAAATGAAATTAAAAATTCTCTAGAAGGGATCAATAGCAGAATAACTGAGGCAGAAGAACGGATAAGTGACCTCAAAGATAAAATAGTGGAAATAACTACTACAGAACAGAATAAAGAAAAAAGATTGAAAAGAACTGAGGACAGTCTCAGAGACCTCTGGGACAACATTAAACGCACGAACATTTGAAGTATAGGGGTCCCAGAAGAAGAAGAGAAAAAGAAAGGAACTGAATAAATATTTGAAGAGATTATAGTTGAAAACTTCCCTAATATGGGAAAGGAAATAGATAATCAAGTCCAGGAAGCACAGAGAGTCCCATACAGGGTAAATCCAATGAGAAACACACCAAGACACATATTAATCAAACTATCAAAAATTAAATACAAAGAAAAATTATTAAAAGCATCAAGGGAAAAAAAACAAGTAACACACAGGGAATCCCCATAAGGTTAATGGCTGATCTTTCAGCAGAAATTCTGCAAGCCAGAAGACAGTGGCAGGACATATCTAAAGTGATGAAAGAGAAAAACCTACAGCCACAACTACTCTACCCAGTAAGGATCTTATTCAGATTTGATGGAGAAATTAAAAGCTTTACAGAGAAGCAAAAGCTAAGAGAATTCAGCACCACCAAACCAACTTTACAACAAATGCTAAAGGAACTTCTCTAGGCAGGAAACACAAAGGAGGAAAAGACCTACAATAAAAAACCCAAAACAATTAAGAAAATGGTAATAGGAACATACATATTGATAATTACCTTAAATGTAAATGGAGTAAATGCTCCCACCAAAAGTCATAAACTGGCTGGATGGATACAGATACAAGACACGTATATATGCTGTCTACAACAGACCCACTTCAGACCTAGGGACACATACAGACTGAAAGTGAGGGGATAGAAAAAGATATTCCATGCAAATGGAAATCAAAAGAAAGCTGGTGTAGCAATTCTCATATCAGACAAAATAGACTCTAAAACAAAGACTATTAAAGGAGACAAAGGACACTACATAATGATCAAGGGAGAATCCAAGAAGAAGACATAACAATTGTAAATATTTATTCACCCAACATAGGAGCACCTCAGTACATAAGGCAAATACTAACAGCCATAAAAGGGGAAATCAACAGTAACAGAATCATACTATGGGACTTTAATACCCCACTTTCACTAATGGACAGATCATCCAAAATGAAAATAAAAAAGGAAGCATAAGCTTTAAATGATACATTTAACAAGATGGACTTACTTGATATTTATAGGACATTCCATCCAAAAACAACAGAATACACATTCTTCTCAAGTGCTCATGGAACATTCTTCAGGATAGATCATATCTTTGGTCACAAATCAAGCCCTGGTAAATTTTAAAAAATTGAAATCGTATCAAGTATCTTTTCAGACCACAATGCTATGAGACTAGATATCAATTAAAGGAAAAAACCTGTAGGAAATACAAACACATGGAAGCTAACCAAAACACTACTGAATAAACAAGAGATCACTGAAGAAATCAAAGAGGAAATCAAAAAATACTTAGAAACAAATGACAATGAAAACACAACAACCCAAAACCTATGGGATGCAGCAAAAGCAGTTCTAAAAGGGAAGATGCAACTATATACCAATAAAATGGACAACCTGGAAGAAATGGACAAATTCGTATAAATGCACTACCTTCTGAGACTGAACCCGGAAGAAATAGAAAATATGAACAGACCAATCACAAGCACTGAAATTGAAACTGTGATTAAAAATCATCCAACAAACAAAAGCCCAGGGCCAGATGACTTCACAGGCAAATTCTTTCAAACATTTAGAGAAGAGCTAACACCTATCCTTCTCAAACTCTTCCAAAATATAGCAGAGGGAGGAACACTCCCAAACTCATTCTACGAGGCCACCATCACTCTGATACCAAAACCAGACAAAGATGTCACAAAGAAAGAAACTACAGGCCAATATCACTAATGAACATAGATGCAAAAATAATCAACAAAATACTAGCAAACAGAATCCAACAGCACATTAAAAGGATCATACACCATGATCAAGTGGGGTTTATCCCACGAATTCAAGGATTCTTCAATATACACAAATCAATCAACGTGATACACCATACTAACAAATTGAAGGAGAAAAAGCACATGACCATCTCAATAGATGCAGAGAAAGCTTTTGACAAAACTCAACACCCATTTATGATAAAAACCCTGCAGAAATTAGGCATAGAGGGAACTTTCCTCAACATAATAAAGGCCATATATGACAAACCCATGCCAACATCATCTGCAATGGTGAAAAACTGAAACCATTTCCACTAAGATCAGGAACAAGACAAGGTTGCCTACTGTCACCACTATTATTCAACATAGTTTTGGAAGTTTTAGCCAGAGCAATCAGAGAAGAAAAAGAAATAAAAGGAATCCAAATTGGTAAAGAAGTAAAGCTGTCACTGTTTGCAGATGACATTATACTATACATAGAGAATCCTAAAGATGTTACCAGAAAACTACTAGAGCTAATCAATGAATTTGGTAAAGTCGCAGGATACAAAATTAATGCACAGAAATCTCTTGCATTCCTATACACTAATAATGAAACATCTGAAAGTGAAATTAAGAAAACACTCCCATTTACCACTGCAACAAAAAGAATAAAATATCTAGGAATAAACCTACCTAAGGAGACAAAAGACCCATATGCAGAAAATTATAAGACACTGATGAAAGAAATTAAAGATGATACAAATAGATGGAGAGATATACCATGCTCTTGGATTGGAAGAATCAACATTGTGAAAATGACTCTACTACCCAAAGCAATCTACAGATTCAATGCAATCCCTATCAAACTACCACTGGCATTTTTCACAGAACTAGAACAGAAAATTTCACAATTTGTTTGGAGACACAAAAGACCCCGAATAGCACAAGCAATCTTGAGAAAGAAAAACGGAGCTGGAGGAATCAAGCTCCCTGACTTCAGACTATACTACAAACCTACAGTAAACAAGACAGTATGGTACTGGCACAAAAAAAGAAATATAGATCAATGGAACAGGAGAGAAACCCCAGAGATAAACCCACACATATATGGTCACCTTATCTTTGATAAAGGAAGCAAGAATATACAGTGGAGAAAAGACACCCTCTTCAATAAGTGGTGCTGGGAAAACTGGACAGGTACATGTAAAAGAATGAAATTAGAACACTCCCTAACACCATACACAAAAATAAACTCAAAATGGATTAAAGACCTAAATGTAAGGCCAGACATCATCAAACTCTTAGATGAAAACATGGGCAGAACACTCTATGATATAAATCACAGCAAGATCCTTTTTGACCCTCCTCCTAGAGAAATGGAAATAAAAACAAAAATAAACAAATGGGACCTAATGAAACTTCAAAGCTTTTGCACAGCAAAGGAAACCATAAACAAGATGAAAAGAGAACCCTCAGAATCGGAGAAAATATTTGCAAATGAAGCAACTGACAAAGGATTAATCTCCAAACATACAAGCAACTCATGCAGCTTAATATCAAAAAAAAAAAACAAAAAAAAAACACAGCAATGAAAAGGAATGAAACTGAGTTATTTGTAGTGAGGTGGATGGACCTAGAGACTGTCGTACAGATTGAAGTAAGTCAGAAAGAGAAAAACAAATACTGTATGCTAACACATATATATGGAATCTAACAAAAAGAAAATGGTCAGAAGAACCTAGGGGCAAGACAGGAATAAAGATGCAGACCTACTAGAGAATGGACTTGAGGATACAGGGAGGGGGAAGGGTAAGCTGGGACAAAGTGAGAGAGTGTCATGGACATATACACACTACCAAATGTAAAATAGATAGCTAGTGGGAAGCAGCCGCATAGCACAGGGATATCAGCTTGGTGCTTTGTGACCACCTAGAGGGGTGGGATAGGGAGGGTGGGAGGGAGGGAGATGCAAGAGGGAAGAGATATGGGGACACATGTATATGTATAACTGATTCACTTTGTTATAAAGCAGAAACTGACACACCATTGTAAAGCAATTATACTTAAATAAAGATGTTAAAAAAAAAAAGGAATAAGGTGACTGTATTAGTTATCTATTCCAACACTTAGTAGTTTAAACAACAACCAGTTGATTAGCTCACAATTCTGATAGACAGTTGCTGGTCTGGGCCCAGTTTGGCTAATCTGGCCTGAGCTTGACCATGTATCTGTGGCATTTGCAAGTTCAGCTAGGACTGCCTATTCCTAGATGGCCTCATCCACATGTTTTGCCATTTGGCAAAAAAATAATAGTAATTCTTACCAAAACTAGGGTGGTTGAGGAGAAAGTGGGGAGGATGTGATAGACACTTTAAAAATAAAAAGAATATGTCTTTTGGATTTAAACTTTACACTATTATCAACTACTGTTAAATTCATTTTTAAATGAGATATTTCAGCACATTTTATCCCATCTTGGTCATCTCACTGTTGCCTTAAACAACTTTTTTGTGTGTGGGCAGGGTTGGGGGAGAAGGGGAGGAATTATGCAAGACATATAAGTTCAGATTAATGGAACCCTTTACCCTTTCAACACATAATAATTTCTGCTTCTTCAAATAGCACAGTTTCAAAACATCCAAATATGGTTTCCCTCTTTTTTTCTTCTCCATTTTCCATATGTAATTATTTGTCTCCAGCATCCTCACCCCATTTCTATTCCCACTGTTTTCACTGTATTGCAGACCCTACTTGTTTCTTGCTTAGACTACTGTACTATGTCCCCTCATAGTCTCATCACACCCAGGTTTACTCTTCACAATCCTGCTGTTGCCTCCAAATTAGTCTTCTTAACTCATTTCCTCCTGCACACAGGTTTCTATAGCTCCCCATTTTCACCTGAATTTCTCAGCCTAGCATTAAAAGTTTTCTACACTTAGCCCCATTTATATTTCTAAACTGTTATTTCTCATTGTTCTATGGCATCAACACTATACATCAGTCAAAATGGAAGACTCAACATTCTTTCAAACTCCAAGATACATTTGGTCTTTCCTCCCATGTGGAATATCTTCCCTGATCTCAAAAATCCCAAATATCCTTCCACAACCAGTTCATAAGCTAGCTCCTATTTGAAGCCTTTCCCAATTATCCTAGTTGGAAATTCTCTTTCTCGTTATTATATTAGCAGTTTATTTCACCATCATGATATTCATTTGTGTTATAGCTATTTAAATACATATTTTATTTTCCTTAAGAGGTTCTAGTTCCTTGAATAAAGTGACATGCCTTATTCAACCTTATCTTCCCCATAATGTTTTAATACTGCACATGAACATGATTCTGCCAATTAAAGAGCTACCAGTCTAGGGTGAAAGGTGGGCATGTAAACAAATATCAAAATAACAAGTTAATTTTAGTAATATAAATATACTAGGTACAACTACACAAAGAGTAATCAATTCCACTTGAATAGAACAGAAAGAGTTTCACAGAGGAGAGGTTAATGAGGCAGGTTTTGAGGAATAAGCAGAAGTTTTCTAAGTAGTCCAGGGGAAAACCATTCCAAGTAGAATAACTAAACCATTCAAAGACATAGAGGTATGGAATAGCTCCATACGCTTAGAGACTCTACTATATAATGATCATTCATGGAAGTGGTGAAAGATCAGATACACAATTTAATTTTATTGGATTTCATGAACCAAGAAACTGTTTTCTTAAATTGGAGTCATCCTTTATTTTGCCACATAAGGACACTGAAAACAACAAGAATAAAAACAATGAGCAACTACTCTTCTATTTCTTAGAATACTAAAATTATATTCTGAGATTATATCATTTTTAAAGATTGTCCTTTATGCTGAATTTAGTTTTCAGGATAGCGCTCACCTTAATATCCCACATTTCCTCATGCAATTTGTTCACAATATTTGGAAACCATTATTTTAAGTGATAAAAAATGGGGTAGATATTTAAAATTTTTAAGCACAGAAATAAATCTTTATTACATTTAGACAAGAATCCTCAGAGACCAATATGGAGATATGGAGAATATTTTGGTAAGGAGTAAGACAACCCATGTTGAAAAGGTCTTAATGACAAGTGACAGATGAAGAGGGCGTATAATGTGGTGCTGAGCAGTAACAACCTTACAGAGGCATACAAACTATGGATGTTAAAATGGCCAGACCTACTGGCTGTCCATGGAAAGTGAGGACAATAGACGTTCCTGGCTTTAGCGTGTAAAAATGAAGGAAAAGAGACAGATGTGTAAAGTGAAAATAATGAGCTTAGTTTCAGACACCTTCTGGTTATCTATTGTTTCACAACAAATTACTTCAAAACATAGTGACTTAAAACAATAACATTTATATCTCATGGTGTCTGTGGGTCAGGAACTCAGCAGTTCTTCCCAAGGTGATGCTGGGTCAGAGTCTCTCATTAGGTTGCAATCAAGATGCAATCAAGATGCAATCAAGATGTTGACCAGAGCTACAGGCATCTGAAGCATAGTCTGGAACTGAAAATCTCCTTCCAAACTCACCCATGGAGGTCTCTCCATCAGTTATTGGGTGTCCTAACAACAGAACAGCTAGCTTGCCCCAAGGCTAGTGATACAAGAGAGAGAACAAGGAGGAAGTGGCTATGTCTGTATGGCCTAGTCTCAGAAGTCACACGCTAATCTTCCCACCATGTTCTGTTCATTGGAAGTGAGTTACTAAGTCCAGCCCATATTCCAAGTGTGGGTAATTAAGCCTCAACTCTTGAAGGGAGGAATATCAAAAAATGTGTGAACATGATTTAAAACTATCACAAACATGTTGAGTTTGAGTGTCCTGAGGGATACACAAATGGAGTGATCCAATAGCTAGTGTACAATGCAGAATCAAGATATAGAGTGAGAAGACACATTTGGGGATCATCAGCTCTCTGTGGAACTAGGAGCTGTGGAGAGGGAAAGCAGCGGACAAGATTGAGATTATTCTGTGTGAAGGCTGAAAGAGAAGAGGGCCAAAGGTGGACATATGGGGAAGATCTACATTAATGGCAAAAGCAGGGAAAGAAGAAAAAATAAAGAGAATATTTTTCATTTCCTATGATAAAATCCAAGAGAAAAAAAAATTTATATTCAGAAAATATTGTGTGCCTCAACATTGGGCAACGATAGTAAATGTTAAAGAAATATCAAGTGAAATAAGGATTTAAGGTTATCCCTGAATATTTTCTTCAAGTAATAAACTTTACTGAATGTCTCATAAGGAGGCAGCAAAGTAGAAATTACATTTTCCAACACACATAAAAACTTCCTACAATTCCTCATCATTCACTTCTCTCCCTAAAGTCCTACATATCATGCTTACATCTCTTCTTTTCTTTCTCTACCTCTCACAAAATTAAAAATGAAACCTCCTTCAAACTCTTCTTCTTCTAGGATATTTTATTCTTACTGGATCTCCATGCATTTTCTTCTTTCTTCCAGTTTTACTGTGGTATAATTTCTATAAAAAAAACTGTACATAATTAATCTACACAATTTGGTGAGTGTATATATATATATATATATATATACACACACATACACACTCCTGTTACCATCACTATAATCAAGATAATAAACATCTATCACCTCCGATATCTTTCTTGTGTCTCTTTGTTTGTTTGTATTGTGGTAAGAACACTTAACATGAGACCTACCCTCTTAACGAATTTTTAAGTGCATAATTATCTTATTGCTAATTGTAGGCATTATGTTGTAGAGCAGATCTCTGAAACTTACCTTGTATAATTGTCAATACAGAGTTTATTGTAGGGGGTAGGGATAAATTGGGAATTTTGGATTAACAGATACATGTTACTATATATAAAATAGATATACAACAAGGACCTACTGTATAACACAGGGAATTATATTCAATATCTTGTAATAACCTACAATGGAAAAGAATATGAAAGGATGCAAAAGAATATATATATATATATATATATATATATATATATATATATATAACTGAATCACTTTGCTCTACAC
>NW_006780914.1:3016252-3060487 GCF_000442215.2 Lipotes vexillifer
ATATATATATATATATATATATATATATATATATATATATATATAACTGAATCACTTTGCTCTACACCTGAAACATAAATCAACTATATTTCAACTGAAAAAATACAGAGTTTATTAGTGACCATTTTTCAGTTTCAAAGTTCTGGAGGAGATTGGAGACAGGCTGCAGATATGTGCACAGTGAATGGAGAATGAGGAAGTGCTACTGTTGTTCTTGCAAGAAGTTTAGCTGAGAAGCAAAGGAGAGAGATGAATCTATGTGCAAAAGTTTTGTTGCCCTTCATGTTTGTTTTCTTCTTAACTTTTGATTACAAAGTTTTCAATCATGCAATAAGTAGAGACTAGTATAATGAACTTCACATACCCATCACGTAATTTCTTGTCTCTTTTGTAACTGCATTTCCTATAAACTGTAGGCACATCAAGAGACTTGAGAACACATGTGTTTTTCTAATATAGAGTTTTGAGCATAATCATATGAAGTGAAGGCCAATAAAAATTGAGGCTAAAAACTCAGAAAGGAAAATAGATCATGAATATCAGGTCAATTTTCATGTAATTCTTTTACATTTTTCCTGATGTTATTCTCATGTTCTGTAAGTGATAAGATGCTACTGGGAAGAGGAATAAGCATGGGATTTTGAGTCAGAAAATCTATATGAAGATCCTGGCTACGATATTTATCAGGCCTATGACTTTGGTAAAATTGTTTAACATCACCAATTTGAGATTTCTTTTTTATAAAATGCTGGTGTCAGTAAAAGGAGAGTGCAGTGTGATAATACTTATGTCAAATAAAGAGTTCTTTGAAGAAATAAATTAAATAATGTAAACAGAAATATTTGAAAAAGGTAAAGAACTGTACTGAGCCTACTTACTATTCACATGCATCAAGCAAAACTGAGGTTCAGGATGAGTGTGCTATGTAATATTGTTCAGCTAGCAGTAAGTGAAAGAGTCTGAATGCTGCTCATCCCATCCCAAATTCAGGGCTCTTTCTACTTTACTATGTTGTCTTTCTTGCTTACAGTTGATACTCAACAAATAGTTGTTAAATTAAAGCGAAAGATAAGCATGCATGAAGGAGTAAGAACAAAGATCCACATACCAGGGTTGTTTCATGGTCTAGAAACTTCAGGATTCGAAACACCAAACCCTAAAAAAGTTTTAATATCTCTATTGGTTAAGGCAACCCTAGCTACTGGAATAAACAAAAGCAAAATATTAGTGAGTTAACACACTAGGGGTTTAATAATAGGAGAGTATCTTCCATATGATAACTGACAATTTCCTATAGGCTCACATTCTCTTGGCAAAATCTAGTTGCTTGGCTATGGGTGAAGGGAAGTGGGCAAAGTATAATGTAAAGCTTGGCTGAGCAGCAGCTTTACATCAGTAACTCAGGAGAAAGGATCAGACCAAGATTACATGTTAAAAATCAGCAGCTCTGGTTTTCCAAAAACATTGTCACCAGCATCCTTGTCATCAGCATCCTGTAATTAGAGCACTGATCCATGGTGGAATGGCCAACTGAGCTGGCAACACTTTACCTCTCACTCTCCATGCTCCAGTCACCATAAATGACATTCAGTTTCACTCATATACCAGTACTGTCTTCCACAACAGATCCATTCTATATACTAATTCCTCTGCCTGGATGTAATTGACCTCTTTTTCTCCTGGACCACCAGATCTTCTTCATTCATCAAATATCCCTAATACCTCCTGAACTTGTCATGTCATAAATGTCATTATACTTCTTTTTCTTTTGAACAAATTATAGACTTCTGTAGATGTTTCAAAAATAGTTCACAGAGTTTCCATATATTCCTCACTTAGTTCCCCTAATGTTAACATTTTTAAACATTCTTTAAAGTTCCAAGAAGGGCAACAATTTTTAGGAGAGCCTGTCTGCCTCATTCATTGCTGTATCCCTAATACCTAGCAAAGTGCCTCACCCACAGCAGATGCTCATCAAATAGTATTTTTTTTTGGTGGGGGGTACGCTGGCCTCTCACTGTTGTGGTCTCTCCCGTTGCAGAGCACAGGCTCCGGACGCACAGGCTCAGCGGCCATGGCTCACGGGCCTAGCCACTCCATGGCACGTGGGATCCTCCCAGACCGGGGCATGAACCCGTGTCCCCTGCATCGGCAGGCGGACTCCCAACCACTGTGCCACCAGGGAAGCCCATCAAATAGTTTTTGATGAATGTATGGTGACTTTACCCCAGCTCCTCCTCATTACTTCTTTTGTATTTTTCTATATTTGAAAATGACCCTGGGCTACTTACAAAGGAGAGGGGCTATTTATCCTTTTAATTTTCAAAAGTTATAAATACGAAACTATATTTAAGTTTCTGCAACTTGAGTGCAACTGCTGTGTTCCTCAAACACAAACTGCTTTGCATTTCCATTATTTGCAAGCTGCCCCTGAAGCAGGTAAATTAGCATGTTATTTGTGAAATATTCCTTACCTCCTGATTTATGTCATCACCACTTCTGTGCAGCATGCTATTTATTTCTATGTGTCAGAATCCATTTCCTCATGGTACATTCCTTAACACTCATCTTACTCATCTTGAATTTCAAGGCTAAAATTTTTGTAAAAGTTGAACTTATTCGACTAGTTTCATTAACTTTGAGATTCCTGGTCTACAGAAGTTTAGATACAACAAATTAAAAAGAAATGGAGAGTACCAGAAGGTACACTATAGCAGTAAGAAGTAACATCTAATAATGATGACCTGTAACAAGGGGAGAAATAAAAAATGACAAGGAGCCCATTTAAGGCACTAAGCTTAGGAGCCTGGCCATTTAAATAAGATCAAGAAACCTGCCAGAAGAGAATCTCTGAATTAGAGCATAAAAATAACTTAGGATCATATCAATAACTATAAGTTATCAGTTATCAAGAAGAAATTAAATAATGTCCAGTGTACTTAAACATAAAATGTAGGGAGTGCTATTCATTTCAAAAATATTTTGTTTTAAAATGATTAAAATGAGGACTTCCCTGGTGGCACAGTGGTTAAGAATCCGCCTGCCAATACAGGGGACATGGGTTCAATCCCTGGTCTGGGAAGATCCCACATGCCATGGAGCAACTAAGCCCATGTGCCACAACTACTGAGCCTGTGCTGTAGAGCCTGCAAGCCACAACTACTGAGCCCATGCACCACAACTCTGAAGCCCACGTGCCTAGAGCCCATGCTCCACAACAAGAGAAGCTGCCACAATGAGAAGCCCACTCATCGCAGTGAAAAGTAGCCCCCACTTGCTGCAACTAGAGAAAGCCATGCGCAGCACCAAAGATGCAGTGCAACCAAAAGTAAAAATTAGGTAAATAAATAAAAATAAATTTAAAAAATAAAATGATTAAAATGAGATTCACTTAAAAACTTAAAGATAGTTTCAATTATCTTACAAACTAGCTACAATTCATTTTTAACTAATGATGGATCAAGAATTGTTACTGTGCTTTTAACCTTCTCTTAAGTTGGCGTTAAAAACATTTATTCCATTTCCTTTTGTGAGATATATGTTATTTCAAGCATTCTTTAGAAAACCGTTTTTAAACTTTATGAAAAGTATTTTCACTAGAAAAATCTAACCTTAAAATTAAAATATCAAAGGAATGAATTGGAGAAATATGTTTCATTACCAACTAGAATCAAAATTGTTCTCAAGGGAGGTCCTAAAAATGATCCACCCTGTATTAGGTGCTAATACAGGTAGACAATGGAATTCAATTATTTACCCTCCTTTATAATTTTTTGTGATGTCCATGATAGTGAGTGATTCCCTTTCTAAACCTCAATGGCAATGCAAGGACCATTTCATCATTAGGTTTCTGAGATTTATATAGGATAAATTTGGATCTTAGATTTTATAGGTGAGAAATTGGAAGGCATTAAACAATTAGGCAGCCTGTCTAAATGCACAGAGCAGTTTATTTGCAAAGAATGGGACTCTAACTCACAATCTCTGCATTTGCCATTCCAAGACATATGGTTTTATTTCTTTTCTATAATCTGATTTCCATAAACAGATCTATGAGAGAGAGACTGGTTACAGAATTGCAGAATCCATGCTCTTTAAGTTCAACATCATAATCTGTCACCCTAAGTAGATGCCTGCTTATGTGGACACGCTTTATGGCCACCCAAAATCCCAACTGAACCATAACTTCACAGATTTAAAGAATAAAATCTGATATAAGGAAGACTTCCTAAATTCAGGGGATTTTTTTTGGTTCCTCTTGAATGTTAGGAGACATAATTGATGCTGCTGACACTAGATAGTATTTCTTAGGGTATAGTTCTTATATTTATGATGTTTCCTACATGTTAAATTCATTCCCTTTAACCATGAAACTGATTTCCTCCCAGGCTGACCTCCTTCAAATTACTTTTTCTGCATTTTCTCAGAGCCTCTGAACCCAATTATGTGAAAGAAATTTCCATCTGTTCAGTTCCTGTACTTTACTAGACTGTGTGCCTTTGTGTGCCTTTCTTGGTTTTGAGAGAGTGACTACTTTCCATACAGAAACAGTTTCAGAGCACTTGATGGTTGTGAATAGAACACACAAAAGATGCAGTCTCTGTTCTCCCTCTTACTATGAGATGAAGTGTTCAAATATTCTCCTCTCTCTTTTCCTAACTTTTGGTGGATGAATAGAGGTAATGTCAGGTTTACTTTGAACTTACTCCTTTTTCTCTTCTACTCACAGGAAAGCCCGAGGAATTAAGGAAGAAGAATGATTTTACCACCTGGAAGAAATGAGATCCCAGAAGATTCACAATGAAGGAATCAGGAGCTAATATGCATATATTATAATAAATATTTAGCAAGTAAAAAGGGTGAACATGTACCCAATAAGATAGGAAAGGAGGCAATGATCAGCTAGATAGAAGGTTTATCCTGCAAAATTCATAGTTGCTACTGAATAAGATAATGATACCCATGGACCAGAGGAAGTATTTAATGTCTAGCAATTTCTTAGACACTTTGAATGACATTAGATTTGTAGAGTTGTCTTTCTCAATTGTCCTAGCAAAAAACCCATGCTTTCCTTAAATTCTCAGACTGTTCCTTCTTTGGCATTATTAATACATAATGATAAACTCCACAACAAATTAAGGAACAATAGTGTCTTATTATACTATGTTTTAAAACTTATACAGCAGCTCCAGAACTTATACATAGGAGGGATTGGGGTGGAAAAGATGATTGTAGGGTAGAAAATTAGGGAGCTTCTTTTGAATCTGCTTATATATAACTAGATCATTGTATTTACATAAATTTCATAGGCACTTAACATAGCTTTGGGGAGAAAGACAACACTCACTTCACCAAAGCCACCAGTGGTGATGCCACAGCTTTATAAAAGCTTTCTACAACAAGCCTATTAGATAGCTGCATTAACCAGAGGGCAGACAGAAGAGGCAAGATGAACTACAATCCTGCAGCCTGTGGAACAAAAACCACATTCACAGAAAGACAAGATGAAAAGGCAGAGGGCTATGTACCACATGAAGATACAAGATAAACTCCCAGAAAAACAACTAAATGAAGTGCAGATAGGCAACCAACCAAAAAAAAAAAAAAATTCAGAATAATGATAGTGAAATGATCCAGGACCTCGGAAAAAGAGTGGATGCAAAGATGAAGAAGAAGCAAGAAATGTTTAACAAAGACCAAGAAGAATTAAAGAACAAACAAACAGAGATGAACAATACAATAACTGAAATGAAAACTACACCAGAAGGAATCCATAGCAGAATAACTGAGGCAAAAGAATGGATAAGTGACCTGGAAGACAGAATGGTGGAATTCACTGCTTCAGAACAGAATAAAGAAAAAAGAATGAAAAGAAAGGAAGACAGCCTAAGAGATTTCTGGGAAAATATTAAATGCAACAACATTTACATTATAGGGGTCCCAGAATGAGAAGACAGAGAGAAAGGACCTGAGAAAATAGTTGAAGAGATTATAGTCGAAAACTTCCCTAACATGGGAAAGGAAATAGCCACCCAAGTCCAGGAAGTGCAGAAAGTCTCACACAGGATAAACCCAAGGAGAAAAATGCTGAGACACATAGTAATCAAACAGGTAAAAATTAAAGACAAAGAAAAATTATTGAAAGCAGCAAGGGAAAAACGAAAAATAACATACAAGGGAACTCCCATAAGGTTAACAGCTGATTTCTCAGCAGAAACTCTACAAACCAGAAGGGAGTGGCATGATATACTTAAAGTGATGAAAGGGAAGAACCTACAACCAAGATTACTCTACCCAGCAAAGATCTCATTCAGATTCGATGGAGAAATCAAAAGCTTTCCAGACAAGCAAAAGCTAAGAGAATTCAGCACCACCAAACCAGCTCTACAAACAAATGTTAAACGAACTTATCTAAGTGGGAAACACAAGGGAAGAAGAGGACCTACAAAAACAAACCCCAAACAATTAAGAAAACGGTAATAGGAACATACATATCGATAATTACCTTAAACGTGAATGGACTAAATGCTCCAACCAAAAGACATAGGCTTGCTGAATGGATTAAAAAACAAGACCCATATATATGCTGTCTACAACAGACCCACTTCCGACGTAGGAACACATACAGACTGAAAGTGAGTGGATAGAAAGAGATATTCCATGCAAATGGAAGTCAAAAGAAAGCTGGAGTAGCAATTCTCATATCAGATAAAATAGACTTTAAAATAAAGAATGTTACAAGAGACATGGAAGGACACTACATAATGATCAAGGGATCAATCCAAGAAGATATAATAATTATAAATATATATGCACCCAGCATTGGAGCACCTCAATACATAAGGCAATTGCTAACATCTATAAAAGAGAAAATCGACAGTAACACAATAATAGTGGGGGACTTTAACACCTCACTTACACCAATGGACAGATCACCCAAACTGAAAATAAATAAGGAAACAAGCTTTAAAGGACACAATATGCCAGGTAGATTTAAATGATATTTATAGGACATTCCATCTGAAAAGAGCAGATAACACTTTCTTCTCAAGTGCGAATAGAACATTCTCCAGGATAAATCACTACTTGGGTCACAAATCAAGCCTCAGTTAATTTAAGAAAATTGAAATCATATCAAGCATCATTTCTGACCACAACACTATGAGATAAGAAACGAATTACAGCACAAAAAAGTAAAACACACAAACATGTGGAGGCTAAACAATACGTTACTAAATATCCAAGAGATCACTGAAGAAATCAAAGATGAAATAAAAAAAATACCTAGAGACGAACGACAATGAAATCATGATGATACAAAACCTACGGGATGCAGCAAAAGCAGTTCTAAGAGGAAATTTATAGCTATACAAGCCTACCTCAAGAAATAAGAAATATCTCAAATAAACAATCTAACCTTACAGCTAAAGGAACTAGAGAAAGAAGAACAAACAAAACCTAAAGTTAGCAGAAGGAAAGAAATCATAAAGATCAGGGCAGAAATAAATGAAATAGAAACAAAGAAAACGACAGCAAAGATCAATAAAACTAAAAGCTGGTTCTGTGAGAAGATAAACAAAATCGATAAACTATTAGCCAGACTCATCAATAAAAAGAGGGAGAGGACTCAAATCAATAAAATTAGAAATGAAGGGCTTCCATGGTGGCGCAGTTGTTGGGTGTCCACCTGCCGATGTGGGGGATGCAGGTTCGTGCCCTCGTCTAGGAGGATCCCGCATGCCGTGGAGCAGATGCTCCCATGAGCCATGGCCACTGGGCCTGCGCTTCTGGAGCCTGTTGTTCTGCGGCAGGAGGGGCCACAGCAGTGAGGGGCCCGCATACCGCAGGAAAAAAAAAAAGAACAAAAATGAAAAAGGAGAAGTTACAACAGACACTGCAGAAATACAAAGCATCCTAAGAGACAACTACAAGCAACTCTATGCCAATAAAATAGACAACCAGGAAGAAATGGACAAATTCTTAGAAAGGTATAGCCTTCCAAGACTGAACCAGGAAGAAATAGAAAACATGAACAGACCGATCACAAGTAATGAAATTGAAATGGTGATTAAAAATCTTCCAACAAACAATAGTCCAGGACCAGATGGCTTCACAGGTGAAATCTATCAAACATTTAGAGAAGAGCTAACAACCATCCTTCTCAAACTCTTCCAAAAAACTGCAGAGGAAGGACAACTCCCAAACTCATTCTATGAGGCCACCATCACCCTGAAACCAAAACCAGACAAAGATACTACAAAAAAAGAAAATTACAGATCAATACCACTGACGAATATAGATGAAAAAAATCCCCAACAAAATACTAGCAAACAGAATCCAGCAAAACATTAAAAGGATCATACACCATAATCAAGTGGGATTTTTCCCAGGGATGCAAGGATTCTTCAATATACTCAAATTAGTCAATGTAATACACCATATTTAAAAATTGAAGAAGAAAAACCATATGATCATCTCAATAATTGCAGGAAAAGCTTTTGACAAATTTCAACACCCATTGATGGTAAAAACTCTCCAGAAAGTGGGCATTGAGGGAACCTACCTCAACATAATAAAGACAGTATATGACAAATCCACAGCAAACATCATTCTCAATGGTGAAAAACTGAAAGCATTTCCTCTAAGATCAGGAAAGAGACAAGGATGTCCACTCTCACCACTGTTATTCAACATAGTTTTGGAATTCCTAGCCACAGCAATCAGAGAAGAAAAAGAAATAAAAGGAATACAATTTGGAAAAGAAGAAGTAAAACTGTCACTTAGTGCAGATGACATGATTATACTATACATAGAGAATCCTAAAGATGCTACCAGAAAATTACTAGAGCTAATCAATGAATTTGGTAAAGTAGCAGGATACAAAATTAATGCACAGAAATCTCTTGCACTCCTAAACACTAATGATGAAAAAGCTGAAAGAGAAATTAAGGAAACACTCTCATTTACCATTGCAACAAAAATAATAAAATACCTAGGAATAAACCTACCTAGGGAGACAAAAGACCTGTATGCAGAAAACTATAAGACACTGATGAAAGAAATTAAAGATGATACCAACAGATGGTGAGAAATGCCATATTCTTGGATTGGAAGAATCAATATTGTGAAAATGATTATACTACCCAAAGCAATCTACAGATTCAGTGCAATCCCTATCAAATTACCTATGGCATTCTTTACAGAACTAGAACAAAAAATCTTAAAATTTGTATGGAGACACAAAAGACCCAGAATAGCCAAAGCAGTCTTGAGGGAAAAAAATGGAGCTGGAGGAATCAGACTCCCTGACTTCAGACTATACTACAAAGCTACAGTAATCAAGACAATATGGTACTGGCACATAAACAGAAACATATATCAATGGAACAAGATAGACAGCTCAGAGATAAACCCACGCACCTATGGTCAACTAATCTATGACAAAGGAGGCAAGGATATACAATGGAGAAAAGACAGTCTCTTCAATAAGTGGTTTTGGGAAAACTGAACAGCTACATGTAAAAGAATGAAATTAGAACACTCCCTAACACCATACACAAAAATAAACTCAAAATTGATTAGAGACCTAAATGTAATACCAGACACTATAAAACTCTCAGAGGAAAATCTAGGAAGAACACTCTTTGACATAAATCACAGCAAGATCTTTTTTGATCCACCTCCTAGAGTAATGGAAATAAAAACAAAAATAAACAAATGGGACCTAATGAAACTTCAAAGCTTTTGCACAACAAAGGAAACCATAAACAAGACGAAAATACAACTCTCAGAATGGGAGAAGATATTTGCAAATGAATCAACGGACAAAGGATTAAACTCCAAAATATATAAACAGCTCATGCAGCTCAATATTAAAAAAACAAACAACCCAATTCAAAAATGGGCAGAAGACCTAAATAGACATTTCTTGAAGAAGACATACAGATGGCCAAGAAGCACATGAAAAGCTGCTCAACATCACTAATTATTAGAGAAATGCAAATCAAAACTACAATGAGGTACCTCCTCACACAAGTTAGAATGGGCATCATCCAAAAATCTACAAACAAATTCTGGAGAGGGTGTGGAGAAAAGGGAACCCTCTTGAACTGCTGGTGGCAATGTAAATTGATACAGCCACTATGGAGAACAGTATGGAGGTTCCTTAAAAAACTAAAACTAAAATTACCATATGATCCAGCAATCCCACTACTGGGCATATACCCAGAGAAAACCATAATTCAAAAAGACACATGCACCCCAATGTTCATTGCAGCACTATTTACAAAAGCCAAGTCATGGAAGCAACCTAAATACCCATCGACAGATGAATGGATAAAGAAGTTGTGGTACATGTATACAATGGAGTATTACTCAGCCATAAAAAGGAACAAAATTGAGTCATTTGTTGAGACGTGGATGGATCAAAGACTATCATACAGAGTGAAGTAAGTCAGAAAGAGAAAAACAAATATCGTATATTAACGCATATATATGGAAACTAGAAGAATGGTACAGATGAACCGGTTTGTAGGGCAGAAATTGAGACACAGATGTAGAGAACAAACCTATGGACACCAAGGGGGGAAAGTGGCAGGGGGTTGGAGGTGGTGGTGTGATGAATTGAGCAATTGGGATTGACATGTGTACACTGCTGTGTATAAATTGATGACTAATAAGAACCTGCTTTATAAAAAAAATAAATTAAATTCCAAATTTCAAAAAAAAAAAAATTTCTGCAAAATGAAATATAAGGAGGGGGAAGGAGGAATTTATTTGCCAGGTTCTAAACTTTTAATTCTACTTTTCTCTAGGTCAGAACCCAACAAGGTGAATTTCTAAAACATTTGCTTAGACTAGGGTCTATATCTTAAACCAAACAAATTTCCTTCCATCTACTTCATACTTTGTGTAGGTGTATGCATGTGTGTGTATACTTCTTTCATTTATTCACTCCAGATTTGCTTGCCTCTTGACTCTGGTTGTTTGCTTTAACCTCATCACCCCAACTATGACGCTTGATATATGTTTGCAGTTTCCAAATTCTGGCTTTCCTGTATGCACCAAATGGTTTTATTTAACAAGCCGATATACAGGTTTTATTATTAGAACAGTGTCAGCCATTATTCTAAGCATATCACACATACTATCTCATTTAATCATTATAACTACCCAGAAGCTAGATAAAATTGTTGTTCCCATTCTCAAGATGTTTACCATCCCGACAAAATATTACCAAACTGTGAAACTCACCAGGGTAATTTACCAGGGGATAGTCACATATGCATGGAGGCTCCACATGACTGACTTTAGCTATTCAGTCTCCAACCCCTCCAGAGTTGAAACGGTTACATCCTGGCTCAGGGCCCAGGGCAAACAAAAGCAAACATCCACCATAAATCAGCATTAGCAAGAACAAATTGGTGTGGCCCAAAGCCCGAGGCATACAAAGACACTCGTCTCAGACCGTTTATTCCAAGGGCTTAGAGGTTATTTCACAAAATCTAATTGGGAACCAGGCCTTTCTCTGGCATGTGGAGGGTTTGAACACCCTAAACCCACTGAGTTAACCTTATTCCACAGATAGCTTCTGGGAGAACTCATGAATCTCACAAGCAAACTTATCTAGCATTGTTATATGAGTGATCAGGGTCAGAGGCTCTAGAATAATAATGAATGTGACATGAGCATCAGCCCTGTAAGTGTGTGGTAGAGGAGGATAAATGAGTCTTGGAATTATGGAGCCAGAATCCATTGTATGGGAAATTCTTCCAATTATCAGACATGTAAAATTTTTTAAAGACTTTAATTTTTATTTTAATACCTGGTCAAATGGAAATTCCCTTCTACTGGAAACATATTTGATAAGGCAGTATATAAAATCATAAATCCACCAATTACATATTTTTAATGAAAATCATACAAAATAAAATTTATCAGAATCTCTGTGTTTTAGGACTCAAATCTGTGGTACTTAGTATACATGTTCATACATGAAATAAACCTAGATCTTCCCTGATTTAAACCACACTTTTACAAATAAAATTTTAATGTTAATAAAATTTTGTCAATCTTTGACCTTGATGACATTGGATTTTGTGGATCTCTACTTAACTGACATTCCTTAACCTGGATTTTTCAATTATCTTTTCATATTTTGGGGCTAATAATTTTTCCTAAACCCAAACATGGTCATAGACCGTTAAAGCACATGGTTCTAGACTAGGCACTGTACTTACATTGCCTATTAAACAGAGTGACTTGCTCTTGCTAATTTAGTACACGTCATTTCTTTCATATCATAGTGCTCCAGATTTTTGATGATACATCATGAAGAATAACACTCTTCTCTCTCTCCCTGTCCCCATATTCTTCTACTTTGTCTTTTATGGAAAGCAGCCTTAGAACTTATAAGATTTAGTTTAAAGGCCTCAACATTAATATATTAGCTACCAATTTACAAATTATGTCAAATCCTCAAATGTTTTTTAATGTGCAACACTTGGAATTATACATAATATTCCAGATGTATATTAATCATATGAGGAAATTTTACTTCTTTGGTTTGGACTAATGGACAAACACACTGGGAATCAGACAGACCTGAAAGTCACCTACTGGCCTTCATAAATTGCATAAACTTGGGTATTGAATTAAACTCACTGAGGCTCAATTGCACTCTTTATAACAGGCATAATGATAGCTATTTTGCCAGATTGCATGAAATAGTAAAGAGATAAGTAAATATATCCTCAATTAACATTAGTTCCTGCCTCCCTATATTTTTGTATTACATTTTTTGAAATATAACATATATAAAGAAATTGCATAAAACATAAAGACTGTTAACAAATTGAAAAGCAAATGGCAGAGTTCCCAACATAAAAATGAGCAAGAGACTTTAATCAGCACATTGTCAAAGAGAAAATAGAAACTGCCAAAGACATACAGGTGTTAAACCTCATTGATAACATGGAGATCATACACTTCGTCAAAGTCTAAATTTAATTGAAACCATTATTCTTTTCCTAAATAATACAAACACCTTACAAACCTTAATTCCATTGACTCCATTATAAAATCTAAATGAATTATTTGTATCTAATATTTTAATTCTATCTGTTTTTTAAACCTCAGCTTGATATTACTACTGTTTTATATATTCAATGTTTATTTACATTTACTCACATATTAGTACTTTCTTTGTTCTTCATTCTTTTTTGCATATTATACATTTCATCTGGAACCATTTGCCTTCAACTTGAGACATTTTACTGGTGTTGTGAAATGTCTTTATTTTTCCATAATTCTTGAAGGACATGTTTACTGGTTATAGAATTCTATCTTGGTAGTTATTTCTTTTCTTCACTTTAAAGATATTTGGTTAAATCATATGCCACTGATGATGTTCGACAATTTTCAGTGTACAAAAATAGCAATATCATGTGGTTCAACTTAATATTATCCACTGGCTTCTGACTTCTGTTGTTACCTGTTAAGGAGTCTGTTATCAAATTAACTATTGCTCTTTGAAGGAATATCTGTTTTCTTTTCCTTAACTGCTTTAAGATTTTTTATTTATATTTTCTTACTATGTTGTGCTTGGGAGTATGTTATGGAATAAATTGTTTCCTCCACCACCACAAAAATTCATGAATTTCAAATACAAAGTATACTGGATAATGCTTGGCTTTTTAGCTTTATCTAGTATTAATCTTTGGCTTACTTTCTGTGTCCTAGCCACCCTTGTCACCTCTGTTTCTGCTAAGCTTCACACTGACTTAGGACCTTGCACTAGACAGTATCTCTCCTTGAAAATACCTGCCTTTAAATTTCTTCCGGCTTACTTCTTTTGAATCATTCAAGTCTTAAATAAAATACTTCTCAAAAGGATTTCTTTGACCAACAGAGTCAAGATAGTTTATTGTTTAAGAACATATCCCTTCCTGAAATTATCTCAATTTCCTTGTCTGTCTTGCCATTATAGCCTCAAGGTGTGAACAGGGACCTTGTCTATTTGTTCACTGCTATAATACTCATGCCCAAAACAGTGCCTCTGAAGAGTAGGTACTTCTTAACTATTGGATAAATTGAATGGAATATCTGTAAAATTGCCAAGGGTAATAATACCTACATCTTAGAATTCCTATAAATATTAAATGAAATAATGCAAGAGAATATTTTAAATGACTGGTTTAGGTTAAGTAAGCACTGTGTGTATTAGCAGAGACAATAGTACTCCTGGTAGAATCCACTGTGGTAGCTGTATTTACTCTTTTAGTATATTAGTTCTGCCAGGCAGGGCTCGCTATTGTCAGTAATAGAAAGACAGCTACGGTAAATTGAATTAGTCTTAATTCTCTATCCCTCCCTTTATATTTGCCCTTTGTCATGTGGCTTTTTAATTTCTCTTGCTAAATGAGGAGGCATATTTTACTGACTCGTAACTTTGGGTTTCAACATGTGGCTTGCTTTAGCCAATTGAATGAGGTGATTGTGTCAGGACTTCTCTTTTCTACTTATTCTCTCTGGCTTCTGTCATTGCCATGAGAAGAAAACCCCTGGTTATCCCACTGGTCCAAGTGGAGGAGAGACATGTGAGCAGAGCACACTCTAAGTCAAAATATGGACGTGTGAACAAGCCCAAATGACATCAGCAGTACAGCCCAGACAACCCATAGGAGAAAGAAATGCTTATTGCTGTTTGCCATTATGCTTTTGTGGGGTGTTCTGTTTTTGTTTTTGTTTTACTGTTGTTGTTGCTGTTGTCTTACTATGACAAGAGCAAAGCAATATAACTGTGCTTGGTTAAAGCTAAATAGAAATCAGAAATTGTACTGAGCATGTTGTATCTCCACCTTCATTCTGCTGAATATCTGAGGCTGCAGCTGAACTGCTGAATAAATGAGATACTTTAGAATAAAAGAAAGGGAGCCACACTCAGAATATTTATAGCAAAGTATATTTTCTGAAAATGAAATTAAAGAGCTAGAAAGTTTCAGAAAACTATCATTCTGAAAAGAGGAAAAGTAAACATGTTGCCTGAGAATCACATACCCAAAGTCAAGAGGAAGGAACTAGGAAAGGGAGATGAAATAGATGAGGTAAAATCAAAATAGATGATGTATGCAATATGCAAAAGATTTTCTGAAAAAGCCCCCAAAAAAGTATCTTCTCTCACTGGAAACTGTAAGAGCATAGCTGATGCTGCAGACAATAAAAATCTGTGAATTTTTATTCCGGTGAATACAAATTTTATTCTGTGAAATACAAAATATGAAAATATAAAACAAAGAGATGAAAATATAAATGAGAAAATGATGGAATTAGAAAGCATAGAATGAACGACCAACATATAAATAACAGGTGATATTTAAAGACTCAAAAACAATTATGAATAAAATTTATTAAATTTGACAAGTAGACATGACTAAGGAGAGAGGGGTACAGGGCCTGGTAGAGCAATGTACACATTCACAGAGACAAGAAACAGCATAGCATGTTCAAGAACCAGTAGTTGAACTCTCATTGGATTTAAATACAGAACAGCTGTGTTAATATATTCTATAATTTTCTTATAAATAAACCAGATGTTAAAGCCACACCCCCCCAAAAAAAATACTTCTAGAGGTAAAGAGCAATCTGCAGAGCTCATTCGCCTGGAAACATTTTTTAACTACAAAAGTAAAAAAAAAAGTCCAATGTGTTAGGGGTTTATTATGAGCTTTCTGAGGTTAAATAGCATGCACAAGGCATAAAGAAAGGGAAAAGGAACCTGTTTATGAGATCATGGGTGAAACAGAAAACTGAAATTGGCAAACATCAACCAAAAATCAAAGAGAATTTTTTTTTTTTTTTTTTTTTTGCGGTACATGGGCCTCTCACTGTTGTGGCCTCTCCCATTGCGGAGCACAGGCTCCGGACGCGCAGGCTCAGCGGCCATGGCTCACGGGCCCAGCCGCTCCCCCGCATGTGGGATCTTCCCGGACCGGGGCATGAACCCGCGTCCCCTGCATCGGCAGGCAGACTCTCAACCACTGCACCACCAGGGAAACCCCAAAGAGAACTTCTTAAGGGTTCTGAAGGCCAGATTGAAGATGTTGAGCTGATTGTCAAATTAAAGCTACTACAGATTATTTATCAGGTATGTGACGTGATTGAAATAATATACGAGGCAGAATTTTTTAGTAGAAAAATGTGGAATAAATCAACAAGGCAAAACCTTGAGAAAGAAATATAACTTCAAGACTGGGAGGAGATCAGTTTCTATATGACAATATTATTTTACAGTACATTGTAGAGACCTCTGAGAAAAAATAATCAGTACTTAGTAAAGGATTAAACCACTAAGAGAAAAGAACAAATAAAGTAATAAGGATCAAAGACTTGGGGGAAAGTTGTACTAATTCACTGAATTTGTAGGTATCAGAACATTTACAAGTATTCTTGTGCTTACATTCTACAGAATATTTTGCCCTACTAAAATAATAACTATCTCTTTGCATGTATATATGGTTAAAAATGCTTAACATATAGTGTCTTTCAAAAGATGCTCAGGACATTATCCTTTCAGGGCTACAGTACCACTTATTCTAAGATGCAGCTTGATCACATGGCCTATTACCAGAGAACTGAAGAGAATAAAAGAAACAATCTAGGGACTCCCCTGGTGGCACAGTGGTTAAGAATCCACCTGGCAATACTGGGGACACAGGTTCAATTCCTAGTCCTGGGAAGATCCCACATACCACGGAGTAACTAAGCCTGTGCACCACGACTACTGAGCCTGCGCTCTAGAGCCCATGAGCCACAGCTACTGAGCCTGTGCACCACAACTACTGAAGCCTGAATGCCCTAGTGCCCATGTGCTGCAACTACTGAGCCCGCCTGCGGCAACTACTGAAGCCCATGAGCTTAGAGCTCATGCTCCACAAGAGAAGCCACCATAATGAGAATCCTGTGCACCACAAGGAAGAGTAGCCCCCAATCGTGGCAACTAGAGAAAGCCCACACACAGCAACGAAGACCCAATGCAGCCAAAAATAAATAAAAATTTTTAAAAAAGAAACAATCTAGAAACCAAATTAAAACATGTAGAGAAATTTAAGTTCTAAGTGTAGAATTGTCTTAAAATATTCTATTATATCAAAATTGTTATAAAAAATAGCAATGTTAAAAGAACAAACTATTTTTTCAGGGAATAACTGCTCTTTAATTAGGGCTTTCTTTATACTTATTAACACCAATTATTTATAAATGTATTTTCAAAAACATTTTAGAACATGTGCACAGTTTCAAAATTCAAACAGCATGTACTGTACTGTTATTAAATAAAAACTCCATTTCACCTCCCCTACCCAATTCCCACACATCATTGGAAACCCCTTTAAACATTTTGTTTTTAATTCTTCTGATAAGTTACCACCATAATTCTAAATGATATGCTTAGATCTCAGTTTCTTAATTTACCAGCAGTAGAAATCAAGTCATTTCCATCCTCTTTGATAGACAAGAAATTCAGCTCACATCTCCACTTGTCTCTCTCTCTCCCCTGAGTTTTGATACTTCTATTAGTATGTGTGGTTTTTCTATTAGTTGCCTTTATACTTTTAAGTAATGTATACATAATCCTGTATTTTCATTCCGTCTTCTTTACATAGTATCTCTTGTATCATCCCAAAGTAAAATGAGGAAAGTAGCACCCCTACACTCACCCTTCCCTCCTCCTGCTCTCAACTTGACTTCTGCCATCTGGAGCATTACCTTTACAATGTCTTTTATGACATGAACATTCTATTCTATAACTAAAATTAGGTTTATGTTTGGATTATAAAAATTGAAACTAGTAAACATCTAATTATAATTATGTAAATGTGGTCATTCAACTATTTGTCACTGCAGAAATAGTGTGATTAGGTCCACTGAAAATGAAATATAATGATTTGTCACTGATTCTCTCAAAGGAGAAAGTCCCAAGTGTTAAAGTCAAATGACTTCTCATATTTCTCAAGTGATCAGCCCACAGTTTTGCTGATCTTGTATTTGAATCAAAATTTTCTTATCTAATTTTTCAATTGTTTTCTTGGCATTTCTAATTTCTTGGGGTTCTTTTTTCTTGTTGAGAGGAAAAAAAACCTAAGTCTTCTTCCCCACTGAGCTAAGAACTCCCAGCTTCTTAATTGTCTTGCCTGTTAAATCTTCCTCTTTCTATTCTTGGAGGAATACCTTTTAGGATATTTTGATCTGGTGTTTTAAATTGAGCTGTGTTTTTTCGGGCTGCTGCAGAGGTGTTATCCTTTCTGTTTCACACCTAGAATTCCACCACTGTTTCCTGGACCATGAGCTGCTTCTCCCTCTCCTGTACTCTACCTGTAGGTAGAGTACATCCTCAAATATTGTAAAATTTTTAAAAAGAAAGGTTGCTTGGTAGATAAGGATTCTGAAATCATTCTGAATCAACATGGATGGAAAATTGTTTATTTTACATTCATATTTATTATTTTTAATATTTATTTATTTGTCTGCCCCGGGTCATAGTTGTGGCATACAGGCTCTTAGTTGGAGCATGTGCGATCTAGTTCCCTGACCACGGATCAAACCTGGGCTCCCTGCATTGGGAGAGCAGAGTCTTAACCACTGAACCACAAGGGAAGTCCCTTTCCTTTCATATTTAATTGAGAACTTTGGCAGGATATTAAATTCTAGATTTAAGATTTTTTTTACACTTCAGAAATTTAAAGACCATTATTTCTGTCCTCCAGTGTTTTGATAAGAAGTCTTATGTCTATAATACTCTTATTCTTTTATTAGTAATACCTCCCTCTCTCTATCTTTCTCTTGATGCTTCTAGAACAGCAACATACAATAGAAATATAATGTGAGCCATATATGTAATTTAAAATTTTTCTAGCAGCCATTTAAAAGTAAAGAGCAACAGGTGAAATTAATTTTATAGCATACTTTCACTTAATCCAATATATCCAAAATAGAATTTCAACATGTAGTTAATATTTTATGTTATTATTTATCAATTTTTTAACATCTTTGAGTATAATTGTTTTACAATGGTGAGTTTCCACTTTATAACAAAGTAAATCAGCTATACCTATACATATATCCCCTTATCTCCTCCCTCTGGTGTCTCCCTCCCACCCTTCCTAACCAACTCCTCTAGGTGGTCACAAAGTACTGAGCTGATCTCCCTGTGCTATGTGGCTGCTTCTCACGAACTATCTATTTTTACATTTGGTAGTGTATATATATATACCTATGCCACTCTCTCACTTCATTCCAGCTTACCCTTCCCCCTCCCTGTGTCCTCAAGTCCATTCTCTACATCTGCATCTTTATTCCTGTCCTGTACCTAGGTTCATCAGAACCTTTTTTTTTTTTTTTTTTAGATTCCATATATATATGTTAGCATACGGTATTTGTTTTTTTCTTTCTGACTTACTTCATTCTGTATGACAGACTCTAAGTCCATGCACCTCACTACAAATAACTCAATTTCATTTCTTTTTATGGCTGAGTAATATTCCATTGTATATATGTGCCCCATCTTCTTTATCCATTCATCTGTTGATGGACACTTAGGTTACCTCCATGTCCTGGCTATTGTAAATACAGCTACAATGAACATTGTGGTACACGACACTTTTTGAATTATGCTTTTTTCAAGGTATATGCCAAAGAGTGGAATTGCTGGGTTGTATGGTAGTTATCTTTTTAGTTTTTTAAGGAACTGCCATACTGTTTTCCATAGTGGCTGTATCACTTTACATTCCCAACAACAGTGCAAGAGGGTTCACTTTTCTCCACACCCTCTCTAGCATTTATTGTTTGAAGATTTTTTAATGATGGCCATTCGGACTGGTGTGAGGTGATACCTCATTGCACTTTTGATTTGCATTTCTCTAATGATTAGTGATGTTGAGCATCCTTTCATGTGTTTGTCAGCAATCTGTATATCTTCTTTGGAGAAATGTCTATTTAGGTCTTCTGCCCATTTTTGATTTGGGTTGTTTGTTTTTTTCATATTGAGCTCCATGAGCTGCTTGTAATTTGTGAAATTAATCCTTTATCAGTTGCTTCATTTGAAAATATTTTCTCCCATTCTAAGGGTTGTCTTTTCATCTTGTTTATGGTTTCCTTTGCTATGCAAAAGCTTTGAAGTTGCATTAGGTCCCATTTGTTTATTTTTGTTTTTATTTCCATTTCTCTAGGAGGTGGGTCAAAAAGGATCGTGCTGTGATTTATGTCATAGAGTGTTCTGCCTATGTTTTCCTCTAAGAGTTTTATAGTGTCTGGCCTTCTACTTAGGTCTTTAATCCATTAATCTATTTGGAGGTTATTTTCATGTATGGTGTTAGGGAGTGTTCTAATTTCATTCTTTTACACGTAGCTGTCCATTTTCCCAGCACCACTTATTGAAGAGGATGTCCTTTCTCCATTGTATATTCTTGACTCCTTTATCAAAAATAAGGTGACCATATGTGTGTGGGTTTATCTCTGGGCTTTCTATCCTGTTCCATTGATCTATATTTCTGTTTTTGTTCCAGTACCATACTGTCTTGATTACTGTAGATTTGTAGTATAATCTGAAGTTCAGGAACCTGATTCCTCCAGCTCCATTTTTTTTCTCAAGATTGCTTTGGCTATTCAGGGTCCTCTGTGCTTCCATACAAACTGAAATTTTTTGTTCTAGTTCTGTGAAAAATGCCATTGGTAGTTTCATAGGGATTGTATTGAATCTGTAGACTGCTTTGGGTAGTATAGTCATTTTCACAATGTTGAGTCTTCCTATCCAAGAATATGGTATATCTCTCCATCTGTTTGTATCAGCTTTAATTTCTCTCATCAGTGTCTTATACTATTCTACATAAAGGTCTTTTGTCTCCTTAGGTAGGTTTACTTCTAGCTATTTTATTCTTTTTGTTGCAATGGTAAATGGGAGTGTTTACTTAATTTCTCTTTCAGATTTTTCATCATTAGTGTATAGGAATGTAAGAGATTTCTGTGCATTAATTTTGTATCCTGCTACTTTACCAGATTCACTGATTAGCTCTAGTAGTTCTTTGGTAGTATCTTTAGGATTCTCCATGTATAGTGTCATGTCCTCTGTAAAGAATGACAGCTTTATTTATTCCTTTTGATTTGTATTCCTTTATTTCTTTCTCTTCTGTGATTGCTGTGGCTAAAACTTCCAAAACTATGTTGAATAACAGTGGTGAGAGTGGACATCCTTGTCTTGTTCCTTATCTTAGTGGAAACGGCTTCAGTTCTTCACCATTGAGAACGATGCTGGCTGTGGGTGTGTCATATATGGCCATATTATGTTGAGGTAAGTTTCTTCTATGCCTACTTTCAGGAGGCTTTTTATCATAAATAGGTGTTGAATTTTGTCAAAAGCATTTTCTGCATCTATTGAGATGATCAAATGATTTTTCTCCTTCAGTTTGTTAATATGGCGTAACACATTGATTGATTTGCATACATTGAAGATTCCTTGCATTCCTGGGATAAACCCCACTTGATCATGGTGTATGATTCTCTTAATGTGCTGTTGGTTCTGTTTGCTAGCATTTTGTTGAGGATTTTTCCATCTATGTTCATCAGAGATATTGGCCTGTAGTTTTCGTTCTTTGTGACATTTTTGTCTGGTTTTGGTATCAGAGTGATGGTGGGCTCGTAGAATGAGTTTGGGAGGGTTCCTCCCTCTGCTATATTTTAGAAGAGTTTGAGGATAGGTGTTAACTTTTCTCTAAATGTTTGATAGAATTGACCTGTGAAGCCATCTGGTCCTGGGCTTTTGTTTGTTGGAAGATTTTTAATCACAGTTTCAACTTCAGTGCTTGTGATTGGTCTGTATACATTTTCTATTTCTTCCTGGTTCAGTCTCGGAAGGTTGTGCTTTTCTAAGAATTCGTCCATTTCTTCCAGGTTGTCCATTTTATTGGCATAGAGTTGCTTGTAGTAATCTCTTATGATCCTTTGTATTTCTGCAGGGTCCATTGTTACTTCTCTCTTTTCATTTCTAATTCTACTGATTTGAGTCTTCTGTCTTTTTTTCTTGATGAGTCTGGCTAATGGTTTATCAATTTTCTTTATCTTCTCAAAGAACCAGCTTTTAGTTTTATTGATCTTTGCTATTGTTTCCTTCATTTCTTTTTCATTTATTTCTGAGTTGATCTTTATGATTTCTTTCCTTCTGCTAACTTTGGGGTATTTTTGTTCTTCTTTCTCTAATTGCTTTAGGTGTAAGTTTCGGTTGTTTATTTGAGATGTTTCTTGTTTCTTGAGGTAAGATTTTATTTCTATAAACTTCCCTCTTAGAACTGCTTTTGCTGCATCCTATAGGTTTTGGGTCATCATGTTTTCATTGCCATTTGTTTCTAGGTATTTTTTTAATTTCCCCTTTGATTTCTTCAGTGATCTCTTGGTTATTCAATAGTGTATTGTTTAGCCTCCATGTGTTTGTATATTTTACAGATTTTTTTCCTGTAATTAATATCTTGTCTCATAGCATTGTGGTCAGAAAAGATACTTGATACAATTTTAATTTTCTTAAATTTGCCAAGCTTGATTTGTGACCCAAGATATGATCTATCCTGAAGAATTTCCATGAGCACTTGAGAAGTAAGTGTAATCTATTGTTTTTGGATGGAACGTCCTATAAATGTCAATGAAGTCCATCTTGTTTAATGTATCATTTAAAGCTTGTGTTTCCTTATTTATTTTCATTTTGGATGATCTGTCCATTGGTGAAAGTGGGGTGTTAAAGTCCCCTACTATGACTCTATTATTGTTGATTTCCCCTTATATGACTCTTAGCATTTGCCTTATGTAGTGAGGTTCTCCTATATTGGGTGCATAAATATTTACAATTGTTAAATCTCTTCTTGGATTGACCCCTTGATCATTATATAGTGTCCTTCCTTGTCTCTTGTAATAGTCTTTATTTTAAAGTCTATTTTGTTTGATATGAGAATTGCTACTCCAGCTTTCTTTTGATTTTCATTTACATGGAATATCTTTATCCATCCCCTCCCTTTCAGTCCGTATGTGTCCCTAGGTCTGAAGTGGTTCTCTTGTAGGCATCATATATATGGGTCTCATTTTTGTATCCATTCAGCCAGTCTATGTCTTTGGTTGGAGCATTTAATACATTTACATTTAAGGTAATTATTGATATGTATGTTCCGATCAATGTGTTCTTACTTGTTTTGGGTTTATTATTGTAGGTCTTTTCCTTCTCTTGTGTTTCCTGCGTTAGAGAAATTCCATTAGCATTTGATGTAAAGCTGGTTTGGTGGTCCTGAATTCTCTTAGCTTTTTCTCGTCTGTAAAGGTTTTAATTTCTCCTTCGAATCTGAGATCCTTGCTGGTTAGAGTAACCTTGGTTGGATATTTTTCCCTTACATCTCTTTAAATTGTCCTGCCACACCCTTCTGGCTTGCAGAGTTTCTGCTGAAAGATCAGCTGTTAACCTGATATGGATTCCCTTGTATGTTATTTGTTGTTTTTCCCTTGCTGCTTTTAATATTTTTTCTTTGTATTTAATTTTTGATAGTTTGATTAATATGTGTCTTGACATGTTTCTCCTTGGATTTATCCTGTATGGGACTCTCTGTGCTTCCTGGACTTGATTGACTATTTCCTTTCCCATATTATGGAAGTTTTCAACTATAATCTTTTCAAATATTTTCTCAATCCCTTTCTTTTTCTCTTCTTCTTCTGGGACCCCTATAATTCAAGTGTTTCTGTGTTTAATGTTGTCCGAGAAGTCTCTAAGACTGTCCTTAATTCTTTTCATTCTTTTTTCTTTATTCTGCTCTGCAGTAGTTATTTGCACTATTTTATCTTTGAGGTCACTTATCCATTCTTCTCCCTCAGTTATTCTGCTATTGATTCCTTGTAGAGAAGTTTTAATTTCATTTATTGTGTTGTCCATCATTGTTGGTTTGCTCTTTAGTTCTTCTAGGTCCTTGTTAAACATATCTTGTATTTTCTCCATTCTGTTTCCAAGATTTTAGATCATCTTTACTATCATTACTCTGAATTATTTTTCAGGTAGACTGCCTATTTCCTCTTCATTTGTTTGGTCTGGTGGGTTTTTGCCTTGCTCCTTCATCTGCTGTGTGTTTCTCTGTCTTCTCATTTTGCCTGACTTACTGTGTTTGGGGTCTCCTTTCGCAGGCTGCAGATTTGTAGTTCCCATTGTTTTTTGTGCCTGCCTGCAGTGGGTAAGGTAGGTTCAGTGGGTTTTGTAAGCTTCCTGGTTGAGGGGACTGGTGCCTGTGTTCAGGTGGATGAGGCTGGATCTTTTCTTTCTGCTCAGCAGGACCACGTCCGGTGGTGTTTTTTGCATTGTCTGTTACCTTATTTAGGCAGGCTTTCTGCTAATGTGTGGTGTTGTGTTCCTGTCCTGCTAGTTGTTTGGCATAGGGTGTCCAGCATTGTAGCTTGTTGGTCATTGAGTGAAGCTGGGTCTTAGCATTGAGATGGAGATCTCTTGGAGAGCTTTCACTGTTTGATATTACATGGAGCCAGGTGGTCTCTGGTGGACCAGTATCCTGAACTCATCTTTCCTACCTCAGAGGCAAAGGCCTGACACCTGGCCGGAGCACCAAGACAGTGTCAGCAACTCAGCTCAAAAGAAAAGGGAGAAAAATAGAATGCAAGAAAAAATAAAATAAAATAAAGTTATTAAAATAAAAAATTATTATAAATACATAAAAATTAAGAAGTAATATAAAAAGAAAAAAAAAAAGAAAGAACAAAAGAGGAGAGTGACCAGACCCAAACACATATCCACCAATGACAGCAAGCGCTAAAAACTATACTAAAAAAAAAAAAAAAAAGGACAGACACAACCCTAGAACAATTGGCAAATGCAAAGCTATACAGACAAAATCACACAAAAAAGCATGCACATACACCCTCACAAAAAGAGAAAAAGAAAAAAAATATATATATATATATATACACATACATTAAAAAATAAAGGAGAGCAACCAAATCAGTAAACAAATCTACCAATGATAATAAACTCTAAATACTAAACTAAGATAAACATAAAACCAGAGACAAGTTAGATGCAGAAAGCAAACCCCAAGTCTACAGCTGCTCCCAAAGTCCACCACCTCAATTTTGGGATGATTTGTTGTCTAGTCAGGTATCCCACGGATGGAGGGTACATCAAGTTGATTGTGAAGATTTAATCCACTTCTCCTGAGGCTGCTGAGAGAAATTTCCCTTGCTCCTCTTTGTTCCCACACCTCCTGGGGTTCAGCTTTGGATTTGATCCCGCCTCTGCATGTAGGTCGCCTGAGGGCGTCTGTTCTCTGCTCAGACTGGGCAGGGTTAAAGTAGCAACTGATTAGGGGGCTCTGGCTCACTCATGCTGGGGGGAGGGAGGGGTATGTAATGTGGGGTGAGCCAGCAGTGGCAGAACTCATCATGACGTTGCAACAGCCTGAGGCTTACCGTGTGTTCTCCCCAGGGAAGTTGTCCCTGGATCACAGAACCCTGGCAGTGGTGCGGTGCAGAGGCTCCTGGAAGTGGGGGGTGTGGATTGTGACTTTTGCTTGCACATAGGCTTCTTTGTGGCTGCAGCATCAGCCTTAGCATTTCATGCTCATCTCTGGTGTCTGTGCTGATAGCCATGGCTGACACCCATCTCTGGAATTCGTTTAGGCGGCACTCTGAATCCCCTCTCCTTGCGCACCTCAAAACAATGGTCTCTTGTCTCTTAGGCAGTTCTAAACTTTTTCCCAGACTCCCTCCTGGCTAGCTGTGGCTCACTAGCCCCCTTCAGGCTGTGTTCACGCAGCCACCCCCAGTCCTCTCCCTGGGATCTGACCTCTGAAGCCTGAGCCTCATCTCCCAGCCCCCACCTGCTCCGGAGGGTGAGCAGACGATCTCTCGGACTGGTGAGTGCTGGTCAGCACCAATCCTCTGTGCGGGATTCTCTCCACTTTGCCCTCTGCACCCTTGTTGCTGCGCTCTCCTTCGTGGCTCCGAAGCTTCCCCCCCGCCACCCCCGTCTGTGTCAGTGAAGGGGCTCCCTAGTGTGTGGAAACCTTTCCTCCTTCACAGCTCCCTCCCACTGGTGCAGGTCCCATACCTGCTCTTTTGTCTCTGTTTATTCTTTTTTCTATTGCCCTACCCAGGCACGTGGGGAGTTTCTTGCCTTTTGGGAAGTCTGAGGTCTTCTGCCAGTGTTCAGTAAGTGTTCTGTAGGAGTTGTTCCACATGTAGATGTATTTCTGATGTGTTTGTGGGGAGGAACGTGATCTCCACATCTTATTCCTCCGCCATCTTGAAGGTCTCCCCAAACATATTTAAATACTAGCATCCTTGGCTTAAAAATTGTAAAAAAAAAAAAAAAAAAAAGGAAAGAAAAAAGTACTGCTAAATATTTGAATCACTATGTTGTATATGAGGAACAAGCAAACAAACAAGCTCATAGAAAATGAGATCACATTTGTGGTTACCAGAGGTGTGGGTAGAGGAGGGGAAATTGGATGAAGACAGTTAAAAGGTACACATTTCCAGTTATAAGATAAATATGTACTAGGGATGTCACGTACAACATAATAAATAAATGAACACTGCTGAATGTTACATATAAAAGTTGTTAAGAGAGGAAAACTTAAGGGTTCTCACAAGGAAAAACATTTTTTTCTACTCCTTTAAATATGTATCTATATGAGATGATGGATGTTCACTAAACTTATTGTGGTAGTCATTTCACAATGCATGTAAGTCATATTATGCTCTACACCTTAAACGTATGCAGTGCTGTATGTCAATTATATCTCAATAAAGCTGGAAAAAATATATATTTAAAAATTAAAATTTTTTTTAAAAGTATTGCTGTTTCATTTACTTATTTTTCCCTTACAGAAGATAATGCACAGAAGAGAAAGAAAGTCAAGGTTAAAGGCATGAAATGGAAATTTTTCAGTACAAGGAAAGGTTATGAGCATGAATCAGTTTAAGGTATTTTTGCATTGAGTGATATTCTCTCTGTATTACAATATGAAGATTTTCACCCAACGTATACAACAGTTAAATGAAACATTGAAGCACATAAATGTAATGCCTACTACTTCAAATGTAATCTATGGACATCTGGGATCCAATCCTAAATCTGCCACTAACAAATTTGATGATTTTAGATACATAACAACCTCTCTAGGACTCAGTTCTTACCCCCTTACGATGAAAGAGTTGAATTGACATCTTCCATAGGTCTATTTTAAAATAGACTCATTACATAAGTAATTTCTTCTCCTGAATGAATCCAAGTTTGCCAAAGGACTTCTCTGTAGAACAAAGAAAAAGAATAATCCCTCAGCTTCCTCTGAATTTTAGTCAAATCACTTGTGTTAACGTGCAGGAAAGTCAAAGATGAGAGAAGACCGAAAGATTTTCACTGAATATTGAGATAATATATTAGTACATAGGAAGGTGTAAAAATCCCTGTTATTATCAGCACAGGAAAAAAATTAATAACTAGGTAAAAAATTTCTCTTCAGAAAACAACTAACTGCTATGTGTCAATTATATCTCGATTAAGGTGAGAGTGGTAGTGTATATATGGACATATATACACTACCAAATGTAAAATAGATAGCTAGTGAGAAGCAGTTGCAGAGCACAGGGAGATCAGCTTCGTGCTTTGTGACCAGCTAGAAGGGTGGGATAGGGAGGGTGGGAGGGAGGGAGTCGCAAGAGGGAAGAGATATGGGGATATATGTATATGTATAACTGATTCACTTTGTTATAAAGCAGAAACTAACACACCATTGCAAAACAATTATATGCCAATAAAAATGTTAAAAAAAATAAAAATAAAATAAAATAAAATGCTAAAAAAATTAAATAAATAAAATTGAGAAGCAGAAATAAAACAAACAAAAGCAACAAACATATCTTTGTTTTAGATGTCCTTGAATTGAAAACTGATCAAAACAAGAGGCTTTCCCCCAAAATTTGTTTGCTTTGGAAAATGTAAAGAAAATTAGTGTCATCTTTTAACTAAGCATCCATTTATTAGTAATGTCTGTCACCAAGTGTTTATTTAGCATGTGCCATGTATTTATTTCTACTAAGTGTTGTGGGAGCTATAAAAAAGTTTAGGCAAAGTCTGTATTCAGAAACCAACATGTTTTTTATCCTTTTATTTTTTTATTGAGATATAATTGATATATAACATTATATTAATTTCAGATGTACAACATAATGACTTGATATTTGTATATGTTGTGAAATGATCACCACAATAAGTCTAGTTAATATCCATCACCACAGTTACAAAAAAAGTTTTTCTTATGGTAAGAACTTTTAAGATCTACTCTCTTCACAACTTTCAAATATGCAATACAGTATTGCTAACTATAGTCACCATTTGTACATTACATCCTTATGACTTGTTTATTTTATAACTAGAAATTTGTATCTTTTGACCCCCTTCACCCATTTCACTCACCCATTACCCCCTACCTCTGGAAACCATTAGTCTAGGAACCAAGATTTTGTTTGAGGAGGTGAGAATAATAAAAATCTTTAAAATTATCTAAGTATAAGGAGATAACATTAAATCTAAAATTTAGAGTAGGGACTCAAACTCTTTTAAGAAATTTAGAGAAGAGAGAGACTAATTTAGCCAGGAGTAACCAGGGAAAGTTTAATGAATTAAGAAAACACGTTTAGAAACAGGGTAGAACCATAGTAGGTAGAAAGAAAAATATCTTCCAAACACGCATTAGAAAAGAAAGAAACATGAGCAAGGACTTAGAGGCAAGATGAAGGTAGTGTGATGAGGACAAAAAGCAAACATAAAATTTCAGATTTCCACCAGAACCAAATGTTTTTCCTTATTCTTTAGCTGTTACTTTGGTGCCAAAGTAATCTCGGAAAGTATTCATGTCAATAGAAAGTAAGAACATGTGCCCAAAAATCAGTGCATTCATTATTATTACTATTATTATTATTATTATTATTATTATTATTTATGGTCCATACTCAGCACCACCCCTAAACCTAGAGGAAACTGGGAAGTCAGGTATTTTCCCCAGGCAAGGGCATCTTGCCATGGAACTCTCGATGCCCAGGACTTTGTATTTATTTAGGCAAAATCTTCACTTGAATCCAAATGAGCTTTTGAACATTTGGCAGAAAACATGAACCTAGGGCTGAAGTTTCTGTTAGCTCATACCACCAAAAGTGGCTACAACGCAGTGCCTGGTCCTGTGGTGGGGAGACACTTAGATATTCTATCTGAAGGACCTTCGAAGAGAGATGGTAAAGAAAGCAGAATGAAAGTCTCCTTAGAAAATCAATGAAGGATTCTAATTAACCCTATAACAGGCAGAAGTGACAGGGAGGGGTTGCTGGGCATTATATGGCAGGAGAACAGGGAACCATGGCTATGGAAGAGTTTGACTTGGACTTTCTTCTTTAGCAGAGATAATTATCTCTTTAAGTGCTATGATCAATAATGAAATAAAGATACTCAAAATCTAGTTTGTCTATATAAAAATTAAATTAACACCTATTAATGATTGTTGTCTTACCATCTTCATTAACTCCTATGTGCACAATAATCAACATGCATATTATAAATATATATCATACTAATGGGATTGTTTGCTACATTTAATAAAAACATTAATTTCTATTTAACATTTTTTATTGTTACATGGACCTATCTAATGTTGCATACTTTCTTGTTTATCACTTTAAGAAATTAAAGAATACTCAGAAGCTAGGTCTGGACATGCCCCTGATCTAGCCCCATGGCAGGAAAAACCACCTTGCACCTATAGGGATTAAGAGAATGTGTCCCATAACTGACCTTCCCCACAATAATACAAATAAACAAATAAGCCTTTTGAGCAAATCATGAAATGAATCAGAATTCCAGAATCTTCCTGCCTGTCACTTGAGGAAATAAACAAAAAATAGTAAAATGTAGTAAAATTTATACTGTTTATACTGAACCTCAAAAAGAGGTCACCAAGGGAAAAGTCAGTAGATCTGACATGGTAGGCTCCGCTGTTAATCCCACTATGCCTTCAACACTAAATGTGCTTGGATGGGCAAGTGAGGACCAGTTGAACCCAGCTGGCTATACCAGGGGCTCTTTGCCTTAAACTCCCCAAACACCCTAAAATTACCTGGAAGAGAACAAACTATGGCCCAGCTATCACCCCCAACCCCTCTTGCTCCCCAACAACCAGATATATTTTTCTAGTGAATGTGGTGGATGGTTCAAAGAAAACATGGAGGAAAGTGTGATAAAATATATTTGCAGAGTACGAGTACAAAGCAAAAAAGACAATGAAGCATTAGAAGCAAAATAAATGGATAAGACAGATAATACCTATTTAATAAACTTTTTTCAAGAAAATAAAATTAATTTGTCAACTCATCAGTATAATCCTGATACTTCAACTAAATACAGAATAGGACATAATACAAAGTTTAATCCAAATCCACAAAATTTTATATACAGAGATATTGATATATGCAAAGGGATATAATGACACTCATGAAGGAATTTTTCCAATAATGCAAGGATGATTTGATCCCATATATGTAATGTAATTTGCCACAAGAAAAAAAATAAAGGAGAAAAATGCACAATCTTCTGAATAAATGCAAAAAAAACATATTAAATAACATTCAATGCCTATTTATGATCAGGAGAAAAAGAGAAAAACTTTTAGAAAACTGAAACCAGACAACAACCCTGCTTTGATAAAGATTTTCTAAACTACAGTAAATGTTATACTAAATGGAGAAACTTCAGGCTGCAATTAGACAAGGATGTTCAGTACTAAGTAGTTAAGGCAATACTCTAAGAAAAAAAATTTGTTAAGGCAATAATATAAGAAAAAAGATCTTAAGGATTGTAAAGGAAAAGGTAAAAATATTTTTAGATGTAGTTGGTAAATAATTCTTACATGAAACAACCAAGAGAATCCTCAAACCATTAGAACTATTAAGAGTATTCATCCAGTTTGTTAAATATAAGTTTAATATAAAAAAAAAACATTCATCAACAACAGTGGTTCTCAAAAGGGGGTGATCTTGCCTACCAGCAGACATTTGCCAATGTATGGGTACATTTTGTTGATAAGAAGATGCTACTGGAATCTAGTGAGTAGAGGCCAGAGATGATGCTAAACAGCCTATGATGCACAGGACAGCCTCCCATGCAGCCCCTAACGTCACTAGTAAGGCTGTTGAGAAACCCTACCCTTTTTGAGTAGTTGGTAAATTCTTGCAAAAAATGCAGTAAAAAGCAGATGGAAAAACACACTGAAGTTTGGCATTTAGCGGCATTAGTTTCTAAGTCCAGTGAAAACTGTAGCCATCTTCAATATATCGAGTTCAACCTCTTTGAAGATAAGCAAAGTTTTTCATCTTGAAGGATAAAATTATATGTCTACACTCACTAGAAAATCAGTTTTTAAAACATTAATTATATTTTAACATCATTCTTTAAAGTGTGCATATCTATAGCTGCATATTAAATAAAGACTAAATAATCAGAAAATTTTGAATGTCGTTTTTCCTCTGTTCTTCCCTAACATGGCATTCTACTAATTTTGGTACATGTTTTATATCAAAACTCCCTAACTCTAATCTCTCAGAAACTCATTAATCTGCATTAATAGCCTTTCTAGGGAGCTGTAAGTTGAATCAATTCTTATTTGATAAGGGTCTCTAATGCTTTCAGTGATGGGAGATGTACAGAGCAGCAAACTGATTCAGACGCATCAGCATTTTCTGAAGTCATGTCAGATGGTGATAAGGTGAAATTCCTCATACAATACAGGAATGTAATTCTCAATTCTTTATCCACTGAGAAGGTTACTAAAATAGAAGGCACTCAAAATGTTATCTAAATACTCGAAGAGAGATAACTTATTAAAACATAGTATTTCTTCATAATCTGGATACTTTTGTATAAGGATAATGTAAGCTGTTTTCTCAATGACCCAACAGAGCTACAGATGTCACTGTTAGGCTCAGCTTTAAATGTCCATCCACCAAAATGAAGGCAATAACTATGATTAAGTGCCATTTTTTGCAGCAAATGCCCTACCTTTGAGCTACGCCCTAATTCACTGCATTTATATAGCTTTATTTTTTAATTTACATAATCCTTTACATCAACCATCTTATTTTAACCTCACAACACGGTGAAGCAGAAGGGAATAGGGATGTTGCTGTTATCAATGGGAAATGGAACTCAGTAACCTTATGTGCAGACATCTAGAAAGGAACAAAATTGGAATCAGGACCTGGGCCCTTACACCAGAAACTAACACAACATAGTAAATCAACTACACTCCAATAAAATTTTTTAAAAATAATAAAAAAATTCTTTAAGTTAAAAACAAAGGACTCTCGTCAGGCTTAAAGGACTTTCTTTATAGTCATTTAATAAAGTACTTACTCAGCGCTAATGAGCTGTTCTTCATATGAAAAGTTGATGCTGCTTGTCAGCCATTAAAATAAGATGTTTACTATTTGTTTTCTCCAAAACTGGAGGGGTTTGGTACCAACTCCCATTGCTCTTCTTATCTGAAGGCTCCATCCAATCTGTCAGGACGCACTGAGGAGCTCGATGTGGGCAGGAGGCACTTGGTGGCTAGCAGCCTGCAGGATTCTTGAGTGTAATGCTATCTTATTCTTCTCTGTGTCCCAAGTGCCCAGTATAATGCCTACTACATACAGAAATATATGCATACATACACACACACACCCCTACACACACAGCCACACACTTATTTATTTATATATATATTTTAATATCTTTATTGAAGTATAATTGCTTAAAATGGTATGTTAGTTTCTGCTTAATAACAAAGTGAGTCAGCTATACATATACATATATCCCCATATCTCCTCCCTCCCACTCTCGCTATCTTAACCCTCTAAGTGGACACAAAGCACCTAGCTGATCTCACTGTGCTACGCAGCTGCTTCCCACTAGCTATTTATTTTACATTTGGTAGTGTATATATGTCCATGCCACACTTTGTCCCAGCTTAACCTTCCCTCTCCTCCTGTTCTCAAGTCCATTCTCTACATCTGCATCTTTATTCCTGCCCTGCCCCTAGGTTCATCAGAACTTTTTTTTTTCTTTAGATTCCATACATATGTGTTAGCATACAGTATTTGTTTTTCTCTTTCTGACTTACTTCACTCTGTATGACAGACCCTATGTCTATCCACCTCACTACAAATGACTCAATTTTGTTTCTTTTTACAGCTGAGTAATATTCCATTGTATATATGTGCAACATCTTCTTTATCCATTCATCTGTCAGTGGACACTTAGGTTGCTTCCATGTCCTGGCTATTGTAAATAGAGCTGCAATGAATATTGCAGTACATGACACTTTTTGAATTATGGTTTTCTCAGGGTATATGTCCAGTACTGGGATTGCTAGGTTGTATGGTAGTTCTATTTCTCATTTTTTAAGGAACCTTCATAGTGGCTGTATCACTTTACATTCCCACCAACAGTGCAAGGGGGTTCCATCTCCACAGCCTCGCCAGCATTTATTGTTTGGAGATATTTTGATGATGGCCATTCTGACAGGTATGAGGTGATACCTCATTGTAGTTTTGACTTGCATTTCTCTAATGATTAGTGATGTTGAGCATCCTATCCTGTGTTTGTTGGTAATCTGTATATCTTCTTTGGAGAAATGTCTATTTAGGTCTTCTGCCCAGTTTTGGATTGGGTGGTTTGTTTTTTTGATATTGAGCTCCATGAGCTGCTTGTAAATTTTGGAGTTTAATCGTTTGTCAGTTGCTTCATTTGCAAATATTTTCTCCCATTCTGAGGAGTGTCTTTTCATCTTTTTTATGTTTTCCTTTGATGTGCAAAAGCTTTTAAGTTTCATTAGGTCCCATTTGTTTATTTTTGTTTTTATTTCCATTTCTCTAGGAGGTGGGTCAAAAGGATCTGGCAGTGATTTATGTCATAGAGTGTTCTGCCTATGTTTTCCTCTAAGAGTTTTATAGTGTCTGGCCTTATATTTAGGACTTTAATCCATTTTGAATTTATTTTTGTGTATGGTGTTAGGGAGTGTTCTAATTTCATTCTTTTACACGTAGCTGTCCAGTTTTTCCAGCACCACTTATTGAAGAGGCTGTCTTTTCTCCATTGTATATTCTTGCCTCCTTTATCAAAAATAAGGTGACCAGGAGATCGGTTCAATATGGCGGAGTAGAAGGACGTGCTCTCACTCACTCCTGTGAGAACACTGGAATCACAAATAACTGCTGAACAATCATTGACAGGAAGACACTGGAACTCACCAGAAAAGATACCCCACATCCAAAGACATATGAGAAGCCACAGTGAGATGGTAGGAGGGGCGCAACCACAATAAAATCAAATCCCATAACGGCTGGGTGGGTGACTTACATACTGGAGAACACTTATACCACAGAAGTCCATCCACTGGAGTGAAGGTTCTGAGCCCCACATCAGGCTTCCCAACCTGTGGGTCTGGCAATGGGAGGAGGAATTCCTAGCAAATCAGACTTTGATGGCTAGCAGGATTTGATTGCAGGACTTTAACAGAACTGCGGGGAACAGAGACTCTACCCTTGGAGGGCACACACAAAGTAGTGTGCACGTCGGGACTAAGGGGGAGGAGCAGTGACCCCATAGAAGACTGAACCAGACCTACCTACTAGTGGTGGAGGGTCTGCTGCAGAGGCGGGGGGTGGTTCTGCCTCACAGTGAGGGCAAGGACACTGGCAGCAGAAGTTCTGGGAAGTACTCCTTGGCATAAGCCCTCCCAGAGTCAGCCACTAGCCCCACCAAAGAGCCAAGGTAGGCTCCAGTGCTGGGTAGCCTCAGGCCAAACAACCAACAGGGAGGGAACCCAGCCCCAACCATCAGCAGACAAGCAGATTAAACTTTTACTGAGCTCTGCCCATCAGAGCAACAACCAGCTGTACCCACCACCACTCCCTCCCATCAGGAAACTCGCTCAAGCCTCTTACATAGCCTCATCCACCAGAGGGTGGACAGCAAGAGCAAGAAGAAATACAAGTCTGCAGTGTGTGGAACAAAAACCACATTCACAGAAAGATAGACAAGATGAAAAGCAGAGGGCTATTTACCAGATGAAAGAACAAGATAAAATGCCAGAAAAACAGCTAAATGAAGTGGAGATATGAAACCTCCCAAAAAAGAATTCAAAATAATGACAGTGACGATGATCCAGGACGTCGGAAAAAGAATGGAGGCAAAGATGGAGAAGATGTAAGAAATGTTTAACAAACACCTAGAAGAATTAAAGAACAAACAAACAGAGATGAATAATACAATAACTGAAATGAAAAATACACTAGAAGGAATCAATAGCAGAATAACTGAGGAAGAAGAATGGATAAGTGACCTGGAAGACAGAACAGTGGAATTCACTGCTGTGGAACAGAATAAAGAAAAAAGAATGAAAAGAAATGAAGACAGCCTAAGAGACCTCTGGGATAACATTAAACACAACAACATTCGCATAATAGTGGTCCCAGAAGGAGACAAGAGAGAGGAAGGACCCAAGAAAATATTTGAAGACATTATACTCGAAAACTTCCCTAGCATGGGAAAGGAAATAGCCACCCAAGTCCAGGAAGCGCAGAGAGTCCCATACGGGATAAACCCAAGGAGAAACACACCACGACACAGTAATCAAATTGGCAAAAATTAAAGACAGAGAAAAATTATTGAAAGCATCAAGGAAAAAATAAATAATATAAAAGGGAACTCCCATAAGGTTAACAGCTGATTTCTCAGCAGAAACTCTACTGGCCAGAAGGGAGTAGCATGATATACTTAACTGGTGAAAGGGAAGAACCTACAACCAATATTACTCTACCCAGCAAGGATCTTATTCAGATTTGATAGAGAAATCAAAAGCTTTACAGACAAGCAAAAGCTAAGAGAATTCAGCACCACCAAACCAGCTCTACAACAAATGCTAAAGGAACTTCTCTAAGTGGGAAACACAAGAGAAGAAAAGGACCTACAAAAGCAAACCCAAAACAATTAAGAAAATGAGCATAGGAATATACATATCAGTAATTACCTTAAACGTGAATGTATTAAATGCTCCAACCAAAAGAAAAAGGCTTGCTGAATGGATACAAAAATAAGACCTATATATATGCTATCTACCAGAAACCGACTTCATACCTAGGGACACAAACAGACTGAAAGGGAGGGGATACAAAAGATATTCCATGCAAATGGAAACCAAAAGAAAGCTGGAGTAGCAACACTCATATCAGATAAAATAGACTTTAAAATAAAGAATGTTACGAGAGACAAGGATGGACACTACATGATGATCAAGGGATCAATCCAAGAAGATATAACGATTATAAATATATATGCACCCAACACAGGAGCACCTCAATACATAAGGCAACTGCTAACAGCTATAAAAGAGTAAATCGACAGTAACACAATAATAGTGGGGGACTTTAACACCTCACTTACACCAATGGACAGATCTTACAAAAAGAAAATTCATAAGGAGACACAAGCTTTAAATGACACAATAGACCAGATAGATTTAATTGATATTTATAGGACATTCTATCCAAAAACAGCAGATTACACTTTCTTCTCAAGTGTGCACAGAACATTCTCCAGGATAGATCACATCTTGGGTCACAAATCAAGCCTCAGTAAATTTAAGAAAATTGAAATCATATCAAGCATCTTTTCTGATCAAATGCTCTGAGATTCGAAATGAATTACAGGGAAAAAAAAACTTAAGAAACACAAACACATGGAGGTTAAACAATACGTTACTAAATAACCAAGAGATCACTGAGGAAATCAGAGACAAAATCAAAAACTACCTAGAAACAGGGCTTCCCTGGTGGCGCAGTGGTTGGGAGTCCGCCTGCCGATGCAGGGAACACAGGTTCGTGCCCCCAGTCCAGGAGGATCCCACATGCCGTGGAGCAGCTGGGCCCTTGAGCCATGGCCGCTGAGCCTGCACATCCGGAGACTGTGCTCCACAGTGGGAGAGGCCACAACAGTAAGAGGCCCGTGTACCACAAAAATAAATAAATAAATAATAAATAAATGAAATAGATAAAATGTAAAACACCATATAGGTACACATAGTAAGGATAAGTATTTAAAAAAATCAAAAATACCTAGAGACAAATGACAACAAAAACATAATGATCCAAAACCTATGGGATGCAGCAAAAGCAGTTCTAAGGGGGAAATTTATAGCTGTACAAGCCTACCTCAAGAAACAAAAAAAAATCTCAAATAAACAGTCTAACCTTACACCTAAAGGAACTAGAGAAAGAAGAACGAGGAACAAGCAAAACCCAAAATTAGCAGAAGGAAAGAAATCATAAACAGCAGAGCAGAAATAAATGAAACAGAAACAAAGAAAACAATAGCAAAGATCAATAAAACTGAAAGCTGGTCCTTTGAGAGGATAAACAAAATTGATAAACCATTAGCCAGACTCATCAAGAAAAAGAGGGAGAGGACTCAAATCAATAAAATTAGAAATTGAAAAGGTGAAGTTACAACAGACACTGCAGAAATACAAAGCATCCTAACAGACTACTACAAGCAACTCTGCCAATAAAATGGACAACCGGGAAGAAATGGACAAATTCTTAGAGAGGTATAACCTTCCAAGACTGAACCAGGAAGAAATAGAAAACATGAGCAGACCAATCACAAGTAATGAAATTGAAAATGTGATTAAAAATCTTCCAACAAACAAAATTCCAGGAACAGATGACTTCATACGTGAATTCTATCAAACATTTAGAGACGAGTTAACATCCATCCTTCTCAAAATCTTCTAAAAAATGCTGAGTAACGAACACTCCCAAACTCATTCTATAAGGCCACCATCACCCTGATACCAAAAGCAGACAAAGATACTACAAAAAAAGAAAATTACAGACCAATGTCACTGATGAATATAGATGCAAATATCCTCAACAAAATAGTAGCAAACAGGATCCAACGACACATTAAAAGGATCATACACCATGATCAAGTGGGATTTATCCCAGGGTTGCAAGGATTCTTCAATATATGCAAATCAATCCATGTGATATATATACCATATTAACAAATTGAAGATGAAAAACCATATGATCAACTTAATAGATGCAGAAAAAGCTTTTGATGAAATTCCACAATAATTTATGATAAAAACTCTCCAGAAAGTGGGCATAAAGGGAACCTACCTCAACATAATAAAGGCTATATATGAAAAACCCCCCAGCAAACATCATTCTCAATGGTTAAAACTTGAAAGCATTTCCTCTAAGATCAGGAAAAAGACAAGGATGTTCACTCTCAGCACTATTATTCAACATAGTTTTGGAAGTCCTAGCCATGGAAATCAGAGAAGAAAAAGAAATAAAAGGAATACAATTTGGAAAAGAAGAAGTAAAACTGTCACTGTTGGCAGATGACATGATACTATATATAGAGAATTACTAGAGCTAATCAATGAATTTGGTAAAGTTGCAGGATACAAAATTAATGCACAGAAATCTCTTGCATTCCTATACACTAATGATGAAAAATCTGAAAGAGAAATTAAGCAAACACTCCCATTTACCATTGCAACAAAAAGAATAAAATACCTAGGAATAAACCTACCTAGGGAGACAAAAGACCTGTATGCAGAAAACTATAAGACACTGATGAAAGAAATTAAAGATGATACCAACAGATGGTGAGAAATGCCATATTCTTGGATTGGAAGAATCAATATTGTGAAAATGATTATACTACCCAAAGCAATCTACAGATTCAGTGCAACCCCTATCAAATTACCTATGGCATTCTTTACAGAACTAGAACAAAAAATCTTAAAATTTGTATGGAGACACAAAAGACCCAGAATAGCCAAAGCAGTCTTGTGGGAAAAAAATGGAGCTGGAGGAATCAGACTCCCTGACTTCAGACTATACTACAAAGCTACAGTAATCAAGACAATATGGTACTGGCACAAAAACAGAAATATAGATCAATGGTACAAGATAGAAAACCCAGAGATAAACCCATGCACCTATGGTCAACTAGCATATGACAAAGGAGACAAGGATATACAATGGAGAAAAGACAGTCTCTTCAATAAGTGATTTTGGGAAAACTGGACAGCTACATGTAAAAGAATGAAATTAGAACACTCTCTAACATCATACACAAAAATAAACTCAAAATTGATTAGAGACATAAATGTAAGACCGGACACTATAAAACTCTCAGAGGAAAACCTAGGAAGAACACTCTTTGACATAAATCACAACAAGATCTTTTTTGGTCCACCTCCTAGAGTAATGGAAATAAAAACAAAAATAAACAAATGGGACCTAATGAAACTTAGAAGGTTTTGCACAGCAAAGGAAATCATAAACAAGATGAAAAGACAACCCTCAGAATGGGAGAAAATATTTGCAAATGAATCATTGGACAAAGCACTGACAGCCAAAATATATAAACAACTCATGTAGCTCAATATTAAAAAACAAACAACCCAATCCAAAAATAGGCAGAAGACCTAAATAGACATTTCTCCAAAGAAGACATACAGATGTCCAAGAAGCACATAAAAAGCTACTCAACCTCACTAATGATTAGAGAAATGCAAATCAAAACTACAGTGAGGTATCGCCTCACACCAGTTAGAGTGGGCATCATCAGAAAGTCTATGAACAACAAATGCTGGAGAGGGTGTGGAGAAAAGGGAACCCTCTTGCACTGTTGGTGGCAATGTAAATTGATACAGCCACTATGGAGAACAGTATGGAGGTTCCTTAAGAAACTAAAAATAGAACTACCATATGATGCAGCAATCCCACTACTGGGCATATATCCAGAGAAGACCATAATTTAAAAATACACATGCACCCCAATGTTCATTGCAGCACTATTTACAATAGCCAGGTCATGGAAGCAACCTAAATGCCCATTGACAGATGAATAGATAAAGAAGATATGGTACATATATATAATGGAATATTACTCAGCCATAAAAAGGAACAAAATTGGAGCATTTGTAGAGATGCTGATGGATCTAGAGACTGTCATACTGAGTGAAGTAAGTCAGAAGAGAAAAACAAATATCGTACATTAATGCATATATGTGGAACTTAGAAAAATGGTATAGATGAACTGGTTTGCAGGGCAAAAATTGAGACACGTATGTAGAGAACAAACATATGGGCACCAAGGGGAGAAAGTAGCAGGGGGTGACGGTTGTGGTATGATGTATTGGGAGATTGGGTTTGACATGTATACACTAATGTGTATTAAATGGATGACTGATAAGAATCTGCTGTATAAAAAAATAAATAAAATTAAATTTAAAAAAGAAAAAAATATGGTGACCATAGGTGCGTGGGTTTATCTCTGGGCTTTCTATCCTGTTCCATTGATCTATATTTCTGTATTTGTGCCAGTACCTTACTGCCTTGATTATTGTAGCTTTGTAGTATAGTCTGAAGTCAGGGAGCCTGATTCCTCCACCTCCGTTTTTTTCTCAAGATTGCTTTGGCTTTTCAGGGTCTTTTGTGTTTCCATACAGATTGCCACACACTTATTTAAATTAAATTCTGAATTCCAGTGGACTGCTCCTCTGCTATGACATAGACCCTACAAACCTGCACAAATCTACACACCATATGGACCCACCACTTGTGCCTAGAGCTCATTAAATTTCTTATTTGGTGATGCAGGACCCCAAACACTCTGCTTTTTTACCCACATCCCCATCTTTGTACCTTGATGCTAGTATTCCTTCCCCCTTTGCCCTCCTGCAGAACTAAGTTCTCCTCTCCTCTGCCTTCAAGACACAGACCAAATGTCACTTTTCTTTAAAGCTTCTCTGACTCCATGACAGGCCAGTTCACAGGAATAAATCCTGCTTTGAACCACCATCACACCTTTCACTGCCCTCAATTATTGCAGAGTGAGACAAGATCTGTGATGTAAGTGGCTGGTCTTAGGAGGGATTATAACACTAAAAGTGCTTGAGAAAAAAGAACAAATCTACTCTGGTTTGACATTACTTGAATAAGCTATTTCAGTGAAGCATTTCAATCAGAAAATTTTTGTGCCCAGGGATTCCTTTGTTTAAGAGGTAAAATTAAGGGGTTAAATCTAGCACGGAAGGTGAGAAGAATGTTCCAATGCTATAGAACCATTTTTTAGTACCTTGTAATTTCCATACATAATGTAACCATAAGCCAAACATGGAATAACTGTGGCAGGGACGACTGATTAGCAAATGTATTGCTTCAAATTCTATATATAATTCTATATAAAATGCACATTATAATCTTCAAACAATTATTTGGGTCAACTAATGTCTTATCATCATATTATCAATATTATTAATTAGTAATAGTTTATTACAATATTATTAAAAGTAATAGTTTATTTTTATTTACCAAGAACAATTCCACCTGGACTAGATTCAATCATTTTGGATTAAGTTTTTCGTTTTGTTTTCATGAATAAAGCCATGGTATAACTAAAATCAATTTCCAAAAAAAGTAATTTTATTTTGTGAAGACATTGTACTATTTTTATTAATCATAATGTATAATTAAGGCTTTGGTTCTGATCGGATTTTAGCACCTATAAATATTCAAGGACTCTAACTTATAGTGTGAAGTCAAGGTTTATAAATATAGAATAGTATCTCTTGGCCTCCAACTTCAAATGGTGAAAACACTTACTGAATTAGCTTTGGGAATACAAGCATTAAAAGAAATGAAATTGCTAATAGTCCTCTTCTCTGGACATTTTTCTAATTTTCTGAACACAGAAATCTCTGTATATTAAATTCATGTGAAACAAAACAGTCTATTATTTCTTAACCATGGGCTGGACCTCCCTCCCTGACTGATTTCTTTAAATAATAAATCAAAACTGATCAAACGAGAAAATACATATGAAATCACTTGAAAATTAAAAAGTGCTGTAAGTATGTAAGATATTATTATTATTCAACCACACTAAATTAAACCATCTGGAGATTAACAATCTGCCATCCAGCTTATTCTTTTCATAGTTCCAAGAAGACCATTGGCTTACATTGCTTATGTTAGAATCTCTACATAGTCAACTCTAGGAAGAAAAGCAAACAAATCTAAAATATTTTTTTCTCCGAGTATTAGAGGCAAATCCTTATGGATACTTCCAAAGAGGTACTCAAATCACCTTAAAAAACATTATTATAGCAAGTAATGTGTGCTCCATTTCTTTTTTGGTCCTGGACTGCTCTTTTTTTTTTTTTTTTCACTTTTTCACCTTATACAATGTATATTGGAAATATGTTTCCCATTGTTCTTATTTTCTGGAAACCATGTATACTGACTTGGGTCTCTGGTTTTGCTTATTGAATTTTCTCATGTGGCATGGAAATTTAGCTTCCCCTTTTCTAAAAATATAAAAGAACAGCAAGTATCCAAGAAGAAAGCTTGGTCTCTCCCATTATACAAGTTCAACATAAATTTGAACAGGCCAGGCCAGTTGAAGGCAGGCCAACAAATATTCTATCTGTATAAAGGCAGGTCAGAATGCCAGTAGGCTCAGAGAGATAAGACACTCAGGAACAGAGGATGATGATCCAGCTTTCTTGTAGTCTATGAAATTGGAGTTACTACAATATTTGTCTAGGAGGAAAATGCATTTATATTTTCATCTTTCACTTTATTTAAGCATGTCTATTCCTGCCATGAACTGAATAGTTAGGTCTTGCAGATACAGTAAATATCACAGAAGTCTGAAGCTCCTACTGATGAACTCTTTTCTCTATGACGTAGGAGAAAGAAAGAAAACTGGGTTTATATTTGGCACAGGGAAAGCTGTTCTAGTTTGCCTTCCAAGCTGAACAGGACAATGACCTTTTACAGTCTCTTATACATGGGAGTGTTAAAAATGCTTTCACGAGCAAGGCTTCACTCACCTTTCTTGGGAAGCTTCCCACAATTACATCATTCTCAATTTTAAAGTATCTCATTTTCACTTTCCTGATGTTGAGTCAAAATATTTTTCTTTCTAGACTTAGTCTTGTTAATTATAGTTTTATTCCTTTGTACCATGTTAAATAATTCTCTTTACCACTTGAATCTTTTAAAAATGAGTAGGTGGTTATTATGTTTCTCTCCTTGTCCTTTTGCCAGGCAATGTATATTTTATACCCTTTATTTTCCCTTATAAGGTGAATTCTGTTTTTTAAGTATTTCAATTGCTCTTCTCTGATTCCTTGCTCTCCAAGAGTGTTTCCAAATCTGAAGTGATTAGATGCCTGAATATTAGTTAACCCTGTATCGTCATTATTCTGAACTCTTAACATTTCTTAACCCATTGAATCCTCACAAGGGCTCTGTGAGGTCAAGCCTGGTATTTTAGCAATTCGACTGATGGGCTCGGAAAGATTAAGTAATTAGTTATCACTTAACAAATTTATTCACCTAATGGTAACAGAACTAGGATTGGAGTTTAGGCCTTCTGGTTCTAGAGCCTTTGTCTTAACCACTATACCATACCGTGTCTCAGTAACATCTGGCCTTTTATATTAAATTTAAACTATTATTTCCTTTATTCACAATATGAACATATTTATGGAAAATCAAGTTAAGTCAGAGTTGGAATAGAGTGTATTTAAATGACATTTTCTTATGCTGTAATAACACAACTCGGTATACATTCTATCTTCTCTTACTATTTAATCCCAACTCAAAATGAAGGAAACAGCCTGTCATTTTCCCATTGTCATTTTATGGGCTCTTTGAGATATTTTGACTCCAAAAACTGCCTTTTACAATACAAATATTCCCAGGGAGCATTATGTCTTAGTTATTATCAGCTAATAATGTATGTGTGTTTGTGTATGTGTATATACACAAACATAAAACATTATATATATATTCTTCTCATGGTAATATATACTTTTTATTACCATAAAAAGAATAAGGGAAAGTTCAGTGACAACACAAACTGAACATTTACATATATGTTGCTTTTCTGAAAGGGGACACTTCTTTCTGATTTTCTATGATTAACATTTATCAGTATGTCATCAAAAGATATTTATTTTTTGAAAGCAGCTCCATAGCACAGGGAGATCAGCTAGGTGCTTTGTGACCACCTAGAGGGGTGGGATAGGGAGGGTG
>NW_006780915.1:0-1317 GCF_000442215.2 Lipotes vexillifer
CTCGAACCCGTGTCCCCTGCATTGGCAGGTGGATTCTTAACCACTGTGCCACCACAGAAGCCCCTATTCACCACTCTTTACAGTGTTAGACCATTTTGCTTCTTGGAATCGGTAATCTGAAAAAACCACACACCGAAACCAAAGTTTTTATCCAAGGAAAAAGGTTATTGGTGCATCTAGGAATTTGTGATTTATGGAGTCACTCATAATTCCTGTGCTCTAACAGGCCCAAACCCCTTTTATTAGACACTGTTTTCCTGAATAAGAAGTAACATGCGGGGACTTCCGTGGCAGTCCAGTGGTTTAGACTTGGAGCTCTCACTGCCGTGGGCCTGGGTTCAATCCCTGGGGGGAGAACTAAGATCCCACAAGCCGTGCGGCATGACTGGAAAAAAAGTAACATGCTGCTGGCTCTCCTCTGTTGGGAAGCGTCCAGGGACGGAAAATGACTTCCTCTCAAGGACCTGATACATATCCAATGCAATAGAAAACTTCCTGATACTGCACCTTGATGTTGTCCCTATGCCTCCGTTTCTGGACATGTTTATTCCTGGACACTTGCATAAGGCGAGGAAAATAGAGTGAAGGGAAACAGCGTTGGAGGCACTTCTGGATGGCACAGACAGAAATTGGTTCATAGATGGATTTGTAGCTGCTGCTGAGAAATGAACAGAAGATCAAGGTGCAGTTGCTGGAGCAGGATTCCACGATCCAGTCCTCCCGAGGCGGTGTCCCCTGCCCGCACACAGACACCACTGAGGACGAACTAAGGGGACTAGACCCCAGGGCAGAGAAGCTGACAGGACACAACTGCCAGGGAGTGAAGAGGCCTGAATACAGAAGGGCCTAGAAAGAGCACCACTGTAACCAGAGGGGCCTGGAGGGGAGCGGGTCTGATTAGGGGAAGGGGTGGAGCAGGGTGTCTGCCCTGTATGATGCTGAGAGTGTGGCCCCGACACCCAAGACACAGGCACAGACTCGGCCATCACGTGGGTGTCCAGCCATCACCCCTTGGGAACAAACAGGCTGTCCTTATATCAAAGAATAACACACGGTTTTCAACATTCAATCTCTTAAGCATTTATTAGATCTGCTGGCTTCTGTGGACAGAGAACTCACTAGCTCAGCATCCCTGCCCTTGGGGGCTCACAGCCCCATTGTCGTCTCCTGAGCAGAGTGAGAGGCAGCTCAATACTTGTCGGGCAGGCCAGCAGGTCTGAAGTGGTTGGGGTCTTTGCCGCTCCGGCCCCATTCATTGGCAGCCTGGTCGGCCCTCGAGTCCTCCAGTCCGTGGCCACTGTCTCCATGCTGAAAAAA
>NW_006780916.1:0-985 GCF_000442215.2 Lipotes vexillifer
CTGGGCTCTAAGCCTCAGCCGAATGTTACCTTTAATTTTCTGGTACTTGAGAGTTATACAAGACTGTTGACACTTAGGCAACCACAAGTGTGACAAGACAGCCAAGATCTCTGCATTCTAGTGAGGAAAGAACAGAAAACAGTTTGGGAGAGTGACTACCAGTTAGGGGGGTAACTGAGCTAGAACATGTGTGTCTACTGGAAATAGTGGGTCAGAGAAGGTCCCTCTGAGAAGGTAATATCACAAGTGAATTTGAAGAATAAGATGGAGCCAAACTATGCTAGAGGCAGGAGAATGTCCCAAGGCCAAGGGAACAGCAAGTACAGAAGGCAAAGTGGCAGAGTTTGGCCTGTTTGATGAACAGAAAAGTCTTCCCTTCCACCAGTCATTTGTTAAATGCTGTCAGAGAATCATGCTCCTTTCCTCTAGGGTCCTTCTCTTGGGTTATAACATATTCATTAGTATTATGTTTTGGCTACTGTCTACCACTCCCAATAAACTGTAGCAAATATTTGATTTCCTAATGTGTGCCTGGCACTTGGGTGTATAGCAGTGAGCAAAACACAGTCCCTGCATATATTCATGTGTGTAGGCAGACAGACAAATAGTGAAATAAGGATCATGAAAATAGGAATGGTGTGTTATTGCTCACCAGTTCATCCTCAGGACCAGTATAGGACATGGCATATAGAAGGCAAGTATTTGTTGAATGAATGCTGCTAATGAAACCCTGTATGTAATAGGATCCTAAAAATAACTTGGGCATGAAAACATATGTACATATAAAGACAAAAGGAAATCTACCAAAGTATTAAAAATGGTTGTCCTAAGTTTTATACAATAAGCATGCCTTTTTTTAGAATATATGTACTTCAAAGTGCTTTCTGTGGGGCTTCCTGGTGGCGCAGTGGTTGAAAGTCCGCCTGCCGATTCAGGGGACACGGATTCGTGCCCCGGTCAGGGAAGATCCCACGTGCCGCGGAGC
>NW_006780920.1:0-230 GCF_000442215.2 Lipotes vexillifer
GGTCTGTTTATATTTTCTATTTCTTCCTGGTTCAGTCTCAGAAGGTTGTATTTTTCTAAGAATTTGTCCATTTCTTCCAGGTTATCCATTTTATTAGTATATAATTGCTTGTAATAATCTCTCATGATCCTTTGTATTTCTGCAGTGTCAGTTGTTACTTGTTCTTTCTCATTTCTTATTCTATTGATTTGAGTCTTCTCCCTTTTTTTCTTGATGAGTCTGGCTAATGG
>NW_006780922.1:0-7867 GCF_000442215.2 Lipotes vexillifer
GAAACTAACACACCATTGTAAAGCAATTATACTCCAATAAAGATGTAAAAAAAAAAAGTAAAAAAAAAATTAAAACTTTTGACATGAAAAAAAAAAAGCGAACCATCTTCATAAATGCTATGTAAGCAATAGGGGGACTGAAACACACAAACACCTACCCAATTTAACAAGCATTATCTCAGCAATTACTCTAAATCATTAAACAGAGAAAATGAGTAAAACCCTTACCTCAAGACACTAAAATTTTAAAAGAGAAGATTATCCCTGTATAAAAATACCATAAAATAAGATATTACACCACTGAAACCAGAAATGTGTAACAAGTTATTCTGAGCACCCAGAGGAAGGAAATAACATTTGCTACTTAGGAAAAGCAAGGCAGGCTTCAAGAGGAGGTAGTATTTGAATTAGTTTTTAAAGAGTACTTAGCATCTGATTGGAAAAATTGTAGGATATCAAAATCAGGTAATTAGAGCAGAGAATAGTTAACATTAACTAGCACAGGGACAGGAATGATTGTCTTAAATTTCCAGCATGGCTATGTACCTTATACCTTCCATATGAATTGTGGCTCACCAAAGAATTTCCCCAAGTTATACGTGCATTTTTTAATTCCAAAGCAAAAATTTGTGTAAATGACTAGAGTCATAATTTTTAAATCATATTACACAATCCTAAGGGACACTGACTTTACCCCTTATTTCAGTCACTGCTTTAGCTAAATCTGCCTGTCACTAGGTATTTATTTTTATACCCAGAAGGTGAATATAAACAGCATCGATCTGAGCAGCACAGATATTATAAAATGCCCCTGAGGGACGGTCTGGTAGCAAAGTCCTTGAAAGGCTTACAACCTGACAGCTCCCCACAAACTAGCTAATTCGGACGTAGCTCATAGAAAGTTATACTCCAAAGAGATAGCTGTTGAGCTTCACTGTCAGGTAACTGATGAGATTAAAAAGCACTTTAAATGCTTGTTTTACCTTTAAGTGAGGCCACGTATCATCATTATAATGAACAAAATCAATAGATTACACTTGACTATGTCATTCTTTATATGCACATCTTAACTTGGTGATGGATGAGCATATTTAACATGGGAGAATAATAGGAACCAGGAGATTCTAAATTTAATCCTGAATCCAACATAAACTAAAGTTATGGACTTTTCGTATGATTTACTTCTATTATGAAAGCTACTTTTGCTTCATTTCCATCTACTCATATCCTACACACCTTACCCCTGCCCTCATCTTCCTTAAATGTTGGCGTGATGAAGATTCTACCCTATACTATCTTAAGGCATTTTTCTTTTCTTTTCTTTATGTGTGTGTATGTGTGATGTAGGCAGAGTAAGGCAACAGGAGCAGTGGAACTGCAGCAAGCTGGAGAATGCATTACATCCAAAGGCAATCAAACTCACTTTGTTCCTGTGTCAGCACACCAAAACACATCTGTAGTTAAATCTGGCCTTCCTATTTCTATAGCTTCACACTTGCTGGGAAGATTTCAGCCACTTGTTTTCAAAGTCCACTCATAGGCTAAATATAGAACTATTCTAGAAAATAGAAAATTTATTTATATCTCAGATATTTATATCCCCATTCAAAAATATGAGGATAAATTTATTAATTGATAATATTGTTTCAATATTTAGCATTCCAATTAGTTCCTGTGTTCATTAGATATTAGATATTAATGTATGAGATTATAAACTCACATTATATAATCTTCATTCACCAATTTTTCATAATGAACATGGCTTTGTGGAATTTGAGCAATAAAAATATACAACTAAATTGGAATATAGAAAAGTACAACAAACAGTGAAGGTAAGCCAATTCAAATCAAAACAAGATGGTATTATGATTATACAAATATTTGATAAATAAAACATCAAGCACTACGTGTATAAAGTTGGAGTATAGCAACCAATTAAATCCGATTATATACAGCAAAACTTTTGGTAAGGATGAATAAATCTCATCATCCGTGTAAGTCCAACTTCATCTGATAAGCAACAATCTTCAAAAAAAGCTACAACCACTAAAAATCCTAAGGTGAATATCAAAGTTCAACATTTACTTGCATTTCTTAACTTTCTTTCATTCTAAGATAGTGAATATTTCCACTGCAGAAAATAATTTGATTGTAATGATCAAAACACATGATTTAAGAAGGACTAAATAATACTCAACACAGCACATAATTTTATAATCATTCTCCTAAAAGAGAATTTTTTCCTCAGTTCCAAGTTGAAGAATTTGACTATACTTAATTGATAGAAGTCACTCAGACGAGCGGGTAGAGTCTGGGCATTAACTTTAATGTGCCAAGAAGAGCAAAATTAAGTGCACAAACTGCTAATTAACTCCCAACTAGTATTCTCCCTATTCTCTCTTCAGTAATGGAGTCCTATATTTTATTTGGGTACATGCTTATCCAAGAGGAAAGAAAATTATGTTCCGTATCTTCTTGCATCTAGGCAAGACTAGTCACTAAGTTGTGGACAACGGGTGCAGATAGAAACGCTGTGTGCAATTTCCAGAACATGCTCTTAAAGGCAAAGGGTGTGTCCTTCAGTGCCATCTGCCTCCTTCCTGATGTATAGAATGCAAAAATCATTGTGGATATTGGAGCATCCATTTTGGACCAAAATATGGAAAAGCTACACTGAGGAGAGCAAAAAACATGAGAGAAGGACTGTAGGGCCTGGACGATGGAGAGTTATTATATTAGGCCTTGCACACAGAATGAGACATGAGAGAGGAATAATCTTTTGTCTTGTCTTAGCACTTTTACTTTAAGACTCTCTGTAATAGCCAAACCAATATACTAATCATAAAATATGATTCATTTTTATTCACTATCTAAGGGTTTACAAGAGCAATAGTATTAACATATCTAAAGGACTGTGAACTTCCCCAATAAAAAGCTTTAGTGAAGTATAAAATGTATTGTCTTACATTTCTTTATAAATTCTCAAAAATTTTATGTGAAATAGTCCAACTCCAGCAAACTTGACAAAGTTAGCAGGATTTCAAGAATATGCAGAACTAAAATGAAATTTATGGATCACCGAGTCAACTGCAGTATGTCTTAGATGAGAGAAAAACAGTTTGAATTTAAATATGTTTTAATGTCCTTAGGCAACTACAGTTTTAAGGCTGGACTGGTACATGAATCCAACTAAACCTGCTAGGTCAGCTTGTTTGTAAAGCCAATCACCCTAGTATACCTATGTTTACCCTGGAATTTAATGTAAAACTTTTAATACTCACATCGAGATCATCCTTTGCATTGTAGTAGACAACTTCATTGCTCTATAAAAAAAGAAAAAAAAAGAATGCTTTAGTGATTTGATTAAAAACATAATAATATACTGGATGAAACACTGAATACATTTTATTCATATTTTAAATAATAAACCTCTCATAGTATTCCTTTTACAATATATTCCACAAAGATCGAAAAGATTTGCCACTATTTTCTAAGAACATATTCAAACACTATAGCAGTGATGTTAGAAAAGCACATCTTGCACTGTGGGAAAACTTCTCAGCATAGGTCTGAGAATAATTTGTGAAGAAAAAAATTTTTAAATTCCTAATGCAAATAAGTTATATATATACACACACACATACACACAAACACACACACCTAAATAATGAAATGATAAATAGGATAATTCAAGAAAAGTGAATACTGTAAGTGGCTGCTTAAGAGTCTGCTGAAACCATGACTTTTAAAAAATATATATCGAATGTTGAAATTATTCTTGAAGAAAGGTATATCTGCACTATACTGGCAGGAATTCCTTCAGGAGATTCAGATAAGGGATTAAGAGTATCTGTGAATTTAGATAGCAAAGAATATCAGATAATCCAACATACTTTCTCATATTCTACCAAAGTATCGAGTGAGTGTTGGCTTTTCAAGGATCAAAGTGTGTGGACATTTCTGCTAGCCATCAACGTCGCTGAATAAGCCATAAATATAAAGTATGGACATAAATTGTGTTACAGAGGAAAAATGGAAAGGAAAAAATGGATAAAACAATTATCAATGAATTTTAAATTCCTATTCTGTCTACAAGGCTAGTTCTGTGCAATATAAAAATAATCTGCATATACTGATATATTTTTTCTTTCTTCTCCTCCTGAACTGTTTGAAGATATGTATTACCCATCTTCTGTACATCTTTAGTAGTAACTTGGGTACCATGTAAAAGTGTATTTTTCTGTGTCTCTTAAACATTTACAGACATGGACAATATAAAATTTTGTTAAAAGAAAACACAATTCACAAAAATGTTTAAAAATCACTTGGGAAAAATAGACTAAATTAGCGCTTCTCAAAGTATGTTCCAAAGAAAATCACTAGTTCTTGAATATATAGTAGACCTTATATAGGCAAAAGTATTCTGTGGTCATGATTTTACAATAAACAATAAAGTTAAAATTGTGTCTTTTGAGCAGGAATTCATACAGCCTCATTGTATGAATGCACATTATAAATCTCCAAGAGGAAAAGAGATCTTGTTATGTTTCCAAATTTTTGCCACAGATTCTGCCCCCGTTTTTTCATTTGAGAAACACACCATGATAATGAAGATCTGTAAAATACAGGTATCTCTGAAGACCAAATAACCAAACCCATGGATAAATATAAGAACATATGATTTGTAATACTGAATGAAATCCATGAATTTCAACTTATTTCACTTAGAATCATTAAAACTTTTAAAATTACCATTTAATTGCTTTTTTTTTTAAAGAACTAAGTAGCTAGAGAATTTCCACATACATAGAAGTTCTACTTCCTGGAAGATAGTTCTGTAACAAAGTTAAAATACAATGTCAGAACTCATCCCATACAGGAAGAAAGAGACTCTTCTGAATTCCCCTGAGATCCAAATCCAATTACCAGTTTATTGATCCCTCATGGAACCCTGTAATTTATACTCAGGAGACAATTTTCAATTTAGAATGTGGATTCCATCAAAAGTTAAAACACTGAATGAGTTTACTTCATTTTAGATATTATGTCTGCCAACTGACTGCTTACATTTGCAGAATTGAAACGTGTGGAAAACAAGGTGAAACTGCATTAAATTTCAAGCAGTTCAGCAGCATCATTTTCAACATTCATTCAATAACTATTTGTATATATTTCTGTGCCAAAAAAGACACAAAATAAGTTAACACATCTACCACTATTTTTAGGTAAAATAACATGTTCAGATGACTATATAAAACAATTTATTTGTCTAGGATTACAATTGGCCCAGGTGCCAGAGCTAATGGACTAAACTGATTAGTCAAATTTTCTTCTTAAGTGTCACACATGGTCACATTAACAAAGAGAATTTACTTATTAAACCTAAGATGAAGAGTATCACAAACAGTGTCAGAAGAGGGTAAAGTATGATAAATGCTAGTTTTCACTCAAACTAAGTATTTTGACTCTACTAAGATAAACTGTGATTGAAGTTAAAATAAAAATGAAAATGGAGAAAACCTAAGTTTATCTGAGAATTTCCAAATGTTTTTTTCTTTGTTACTGTATTATATTTTACATGAAGCCACACTACTTGCCTCTTCTTTTAGAAGGTCTACATTGCTTCTAAAACTGTCATTGAAAATGTGTATTGCTAAGTTTATTTAACTTTTATGCATTTGCACAAAATTTTCTGGACTTTGGAAGACGTATAATTCCAAAACCTGGCTTTTTTAAGCAAACTGGAAACAAAATACATTAGTCATAAAATAATACTGCAAGCCAAACATTGGTACTCCTTGTGACTAGGTATTTTATATTTCTACTTTTAAGAAGCTCTTTGCTTATACAACATCCATTTCTTACATGGTCAGAATATAAATTCAAAGGAAAACAAAGTGTGTCTTTTGAATAGAAAAACAACATACCTAAGAAGCACTTAATCAAACATGTGTGCTTAGACAGGTGGTCATGTTTCAATAAGAGAACACAGGCCTTAGCAGAATGTACAACCGATTACATCCACTGTCTTAAAAAAAATTTCTTCCCTCCAATAAATGACATTGCTTTTGACTTAGAAGTTTTTTTTTTTTTTTTGCGGTACGCAGGCCTCTCACTGTTGTGGCCTCTCCCGTTGCGGAGCACAGGCTCCGGACGCGCAGGCTCAGCGGCCGTGGCCCACGGGCCCAGCCGCTCTGCGGCATGTGGGATCTTCCCAGACCAGGGCACGAAACCGTGTCCCCTGCATCGGCAGGCGGACTCTCAACCACTGTGCCACCAGGGAAGCCCTCAGAAGCTTTTGTTTAAACCTCATTTTTTTTTTTTTTTCCTTGCGTTATGTGGGCCTCTCACTGTTGTGGCCTCTCCCATTTGCGGAGCACAGGCTCCGGACGCGCAGGCTCAGCGGCCATGGCTCACGGGCCCAGCCGCTCCGCGGCATGTGGGATCCTCCCGAAACGGGGCACGAACCCGCGTCTCCTGCATCGGCAGGCGGACTCTCAAGCACTGCGCCACCAGGGAAGCCCAAACCTCATTTTTTATAAATACACTTTCCTTTCTCAATCCTCAGACTGTGCATTGATAGCACGTACATTTCACTATTCTCTTACTCTATCTAGCAGAAAGGCTTGACTGATCAATTTTCGTAAAGATAAATCTCTACAGGGCATCAGGATTTGGGGAAACTGTAATTCTGCATTTAATTTGTCAACCTAGTCCACCTACATGGCAGCATGACGCTAAAATAAATGACAAACATTCATAGGGCCTTTAACTTGTATAATTATATAAAAACATTTTTTTCTCAGTTTGTAGTGGCTTTTGTTTATATAGTTTCAGAATTATTTGGTTCAGAAATAATTTTGAAAGTAGGCTTGAGAAAAATCATAATTTGGTGGTCATAATTCTCTTTCCTATCACATTCATTTAGAGCCATTTCTTCTGCTTTATGGAAATACATATTAGCTCTATTATAAAATATATAGATATATATATTCAGATGTGTACAGCTACATTAAACTATATCAGTCTGAAATCAAATCATGTAAATCACTGAATCACCAAAATACATCCAGAAACAATCTTAAGAGAATTGGGTTAAAGGACAGTTCTCAGGAATGAAAGACAACTCACACTGAATCAGCCCTACTTCTATGTCCTGATGTTTTTACAGGGATGACTTTTGGCTAAAATTAACTGTGTTAAAAGAAAATTAGGAGAGGATATTGTAGAAAAACAGTTAAATGATCTGAGTGGGGGAAGTTAGAGGAGAGGAGGAAGAGTATCAGCTGAATTCCTTCTCCCTTTATCCTGCCCCTGCCCCCATCTCACCTAGACTTTGTACAGGGAGGGGCTGGGGGTCTCACCACCAACAGAGGGAGCCACGCCCCCTTCATTCAACAGTACTCTGGCGCCCTCACTCTGTGCTAAGTGTTGGAGAAACGGAGATGAAGACTATGGACACACTGACCTAAGAGGTAAGTTCTTGCCCTCCTGATTCACACATGACAAGATGAGCAGGCAGCTGGGCCAGTTGCCCCAAATCTGCTGTAACTGAAGAAGATCTCTTACTATCCTTGGATGGTAGGACCACATAAGTCAAAACCTTCCCAGGTTTCAAAATAGGCAAGAGTTAAGAATTTCAGATATTTGAGACGTTCCTCCTCTATTGATCAATTCAAGGAGATGTGTTTGAAAATGTGTGTGTGTGTTTCTTTCTGAATCATTTACCTACCTTATCACTCAAAATTCCCTCAGTCCCTTTTTCAGAGTGTACATAGTTATATCATTATCATTTAAGACTTTAAAACCATAGCATATAAACTAATTATCGCAGGCACAGATCAGAATTGACTAATCTTCTTTCCCT
>NW_006780922.1:7877-9634 GCF_000442215.2 Lipotes vexillifer
TTCCCTACTATCCTTCTAGGTAAACAATTTCATGCAAATTATTAAACATTATCTTAGAAGGTATTTTACCTCCCAACACAGAGGTTTTCAGTGGATTTCAGTGCATTATGTGCAGTATGATAGGCTAAAGCTAGCAACAGCCTCAAACGAGATTCACAGATTACTCAAACCTTTAGAGAGCAATTTTTCATAATTTAAGCACCACTATACGACAAGAACAAACTGTTTCATTTCTGATTTTTAACCAAGTAGTTTATTTATTATCTCCTTGAAACAAATTTACCCAAATGGTTCATGCTAATACAATGCTGCTGTTTACTGAAATTTAAAACATCCCCTAGCAAGTTGAGAGATGAATGACTTTAGTTTCCCAGTGTCTACTGGGAGTCAAAAATTAAATCTGGACAAAATAGACCATTCCATCTTAAAAATGTATATTGTGAGTGACAGTCCCTTGCATGCCACTTTCCTGTAAAACGTGGCCTCTGATGAATAGTTTATGTTAAAAATCTGAAGCATAAGTACAAAGCTTCAACCTGGGAGTAAGATGTTGCCAAGGATAAGATTTAAATAATGGAACTGAAAATTAGGATTTTATAGGTAACATCTGAAATATATGACACATTCAAAACTCAAACAGACATTAACTTCCTGTCCAATTTACTAATTTTCTTTTCTTTGTTATACACTTGACTGTGCATATGGTCCACAGCGTTGACAAATTTTGGGCAACTCTATTGCCTGTTAAATCACCTTAAAAAAAAACTCATTCTTACTGTCATTTTATCCTTCTTTAGTTCCAAATATGCTGTCAATAAGATGAACATTAAGGATACTCTTTGTTATAAATGAGTTGTGTTAATGATTCCTGCCAACCAAGATCCACACTGTTTAGCTCAAATCATTGAAAATTCAAATTTTTTGATTATTATATCTTTGTAACAATTTGTCCTGGTAACCAGACACAGCACCACTATTGACTATGCTCAAGTCAACCATGCTACATGACATGGGTTAACCAGCAGTACTGATTATAGCACTGTGTGAATAAAACAACTTAGCAAGGTATTGGGGGAGGGTGTGTGTGTATACATACATGTGTGTGTCGGAGAGGGGGTAAGAATATAAGTGAACTTTCCAAAGATAGCTAAAAGTAGCTGAAGCAGTAAAGACAGTGGCTCTTGAAAAACGATATTTTTTATGCCATTCTATCTGTTTGGGGTTTGGAATGCATGAAATATTACTTATGAAGATAAAAAGGGAAAATAAAGGTGGCCACAGGACCATCTAGAGATCAATGTTACCAGATTACTGGACTAAAGGCATGTGATAAACCTACATGCATTCATATTATGTCACAAGAGATAATAAAGAAGATAATTGACGTAAAGCGTTGAGCACAGGGCCTGTTATTTTATATACTGAAAAAGAAATATCCACAGAATTTATCTATTAGCTTTATCTAGCACTTACATAGGAATTAAAGTAAAATGCATACAACTGTATTTTCTTAGATCAGTTACTATGCTATGAGTCTATTTAATCATTTAAAGTCCTTTCTTCAAAGATTCCATACAGCACAGTGGAGAAGAAATGGTATTATAGCTGCTATTGCTATTTTTATTCTGATAAATTAAATGAGGTAATTTATAAGAAAGTCTAGTAAAATGGTAATTAAGTGTTGGTTCTATATGCAACCTGTCCATTAAATATGTTGCTATGCTCCAAACTCCTCTGTGATTCTAAGCACACTCTTT
>NW_006780922.1:9644-20213 GCF_000442215.2 Lipotes vexillifer
CTCTTTCCAACCCCACACCTCCTTTAAACATCCATCCTCATCCACTCCTGCCTAGAAAAACTCCAACTTTGTATTAAATGCAAAATTTGTCCATCCTAACACCCAAACTGTGGAATCTTGCTGGAGAAAATTACACATGCAGCCCTCACATAGAGTAAGTCAGTTGTTCTCTGTTTCAAAAACTGTAGTAAACTTTGTTTCGTAATTTTTTTTTAATTCAGAAACCCTCCTATCTTTGGGAAACTGTTTCTTCCAATCACATGATTCTGATGGCTGGCAAATCAAACCACCTTATTTCTCTGACCACAGAAATTAACAGGCGCCTAAATCTATCCAAAAATAGCATCTCATCTCCCTATTCCTTTTTCAGCAAAGTATCATTTTCCAGGAGTGGTTATGGCTGCAAACGCTGTACTGCTTAAAACCTGAATCTTGAGATTTAGGGGCAAGATGGCGGAAGAGTAAGACGCGGAGATCACCTTCCTCCCCACAGATACACCAGAACTACATCTACACGTGGAACAACTCCTACAGAACACCTACTGAATGCTGGCAGAAGACCTCAGACCTCCCAAAAGGCAAGAAACTCCCCACGTACCTGGGTAAGGCAAAAGAAAACAGAATAAACAGAGACAAAAGGATAGGGATGGGACCTGCACCAGTGAGAGGGAGGAAAGGCTTCCACACACTAGGAAGCCCCTTCGCGGGCGGAGCCTGCGGGTGGCGGAGGGGGAGAGCTTCGGAGCCGCGGAGGAGAGCCCAGCAACAGGGGTGCGGAGGGCAAAGCGGAGAGATTCCCGCACAGAGGATCGGTGCCGACCGGCACTCACCAGCCCGAGAGGCTTGACTGCTCACCTGCCGGAGCGGGCGGGCCTGGTAGCTGAGGCTTGGGCTTCAGTCGGAACGCAGGGTGAGGACTTGGGTTGGCAGCATGAACACAGCCTAAAAGGGCTAGTGCACCACGGCTAACTGGGAGGGAGTCCGGGGAAAAGGTCTGGAGCTACCGAAGAGGTAAGAGACTTTTTCTTCTGTCTTTGTTTCCTGGTGCGCGAGGAGAGGGGATTAAGAGCGCTGCTTAAACGAGCTCCAGAGACGGGCGCGAGCCGCGGCTAAAAGCGCGGACGCCAGAGACGGGAATGAGACGATAAGGCTGCTGCTGCCGCCACCAAGAAGCCTGTGTGAGAGCACAGGTCACTATCCACACCTCCCTTCCGGGGAGCCTGTGCAGCCTGCCACTGCCAGCGTCCCAGGATCCAGAGAACCTCCGCAGGAGAACGCACGGCGCGGCTCAGGCTGGTGCAACGTCACGCCGGCGTCTGCCGCTGGGGGACCGCCCCACACTGCGTGCCCCGCCCCCGCCCTGAGTGAGCCAGAGTCCCTGAATCAGCGGCTCCTTAAACCCCGTCCTGTCTGAGCGAAGAACAGACGCCCTCCAGCGACTTACACGCAGAGGCAGGGCCAAATCCAAAGCTGAGCCCCAGGAGCTGTGGAAACAAAGAAGAGAAAGGGAAATCTCTCCCAGCGGCCTCAGAAGCAGCGGATTAAACCTCCACAATCAACTTGATGTACCCTGCATCTGGGGAATACATGAATAGACAACGAATCATCCCAAATTGAGGAGGGGGACTTTGAGAGCAAGATTTATGATTATTTCCCCTTTTCCTCTTTTTGTGAGTGTGTATGTGTATGCTTCTGTGTGAGATTTTGTCTGTATAGCTTTGCTTCCACCATTTGTCCTAGGGTTCTATCCATCCGTTTTTTTTTAATTTTTTTTCTTAATAATTATTTTTTATTTTCATAATTTTATTATATTTTATCTTACTTTATTTTACTTTATCTTCTTTCTTTCTTTTTTCCTTCCATCCCTCCTTCCTTCCTTCCTCCCTCCCTCCCTCCTTTCTTTCTTTCCTTCTTTCCTTTTCCTTCCTTCCTTCCTTCCTTCCTTCCTTCCTTCCTTCCTTCCTTCCTTTCTTCCTTTCTTTCTACTAATTCTTTCTATTTTTCCTCCCTTATATTCTGAGCCGTGTGGATGAAAGGCTCTTCATGCTGCAGCCAGGAGTCAGTGCTGTGCCTCTGAGGTGGGAGAGCCAACTTCAGGACACTGGTCCACAAGAAACCTCCCAGCTCCACATAATATCAAACGGCGAAAATCTCCCAGAGACCTCCATCTCAACACCAGCACCCAGCTTCACTCAACGACCAGCAAGCTACAGTGCTGGACACCCTATGCCAAACAACTAGCAAGACAGGAACACAACCCCACCCATTAGCAGAGAAGATGCCTAAAATCATAATAAGTCCACAGACACCCCAAAACACACCACCAGACGTGGAGCTGCCCACCAGAAAGATAAGATCCAGCCTCATCCACCAGAACACAGGCACTAGTCCCCTCCACCAGGAAGCCTACACAACGCACTGAACCAACCTTAGCCACTGGAGACAGACATCAAAAACAACGGGAGCTACGAACTTGCAGCCTGCAAAAAGGTGAACCCAATCACAGTAAGATAAGCAAAATGAGAAGACAGAAAAACACACAGCAGATGAAGGAGCAGGATAAAAACCCACCAGACCTAACAAATGAAGAGGAAATAGGCAGTCTACCTGAAAAAGAGTTCAGAATAATGATAGTAAAGATGATCCAAAATCTTGGAAATAGAATGGACAAAATGCAAGAAGCAGTTAACAAGGACCTAGAAGAAATAAAGATGAAACAGACAATGATGAACAACACAATAAATGAAATGAAAAATACTCTAGATGGGATCAATAGCAGAATAAATGAGGCAGAAGAACGGATAAGTGACCTGGAAGATAAAATAGTGGAAATAACTACTGCAGAGCAGAATAAAGAAAAAAGAATGAAAAGAACTGAGGACAGTCTCAGAGACCTCTGGGACAACATTAAACGCACCAACATTCGAATTATAGGGGTTCCAGAAGAAGAAGAGAAAAAGAAAGGGACTGAGAAAATATTTGAAGAGATTATAGTTGAAAACTTCCCTAATATGGGAAAGGAAATCGTTAATCAAGTCCAGGAAGCACAGAGAGTCCCATACAGGATAAATTCAAGGAGAAATACGCCAAGACACATATTAATCAAACTGTCAAAAACTAAATACAAAGAAAGCATATTAAAAGCAGCAAGGGAAAAACAACAAATAACACACAAGGGAATCCCCATAAGGTTAACAGCTGATCTCTCAGCAGAAACTCTACAAGCCAGAAGGGAGTGGCAGGACATACTGAAAGTGATGAAGGAGAAAAACCTGCAACCAAGATTACTCTACCCAGCAAGGATCTCATTCAGATTTGATGGAGAAATTAAAACCTTTACAGACAAGCAAAAGCTCAGAGAGTTCAGCACCACCAAACCAGCTTTACAACAAATGCTAAAGGAACTTCTCTAGGCAGGAAACACAAGAGAAGGAAAAGACCTACAATAACGAACACAAAACAGTTAAGAAAATGGGAATAGGAACATACATATCGATAATTACCTTAAATGCAAATGGACTAAATGCTCCAACCAAAAGACACAGATTGGCTGAATGGATACAAAAACAAGAGCCATAATATATGCTGTCTACAAGAAACCCACTTCAGACCTAGAGACACATACAGACTGAAAGTAAGGGGATGGAAAATGATATTCCATGCAAATGGAAACCAAAAGGAAGCTGGAGTGGAAATTCTCATATGAGACAAAATAGACTTCAAAATAAAGACTATTACAAGAGACCAAGAAGGATACTACATAATGATCAAGGGATCGATCCAAGAAGAAGATATAACAGTTGTAAATATTTATGCACCCAACATAGGAGCACCTCAATACATAAGGCAAATACTAACAGCCATCAAAGGGCAAATTGACAGTAACACATTCATAGTAGGGGACTTGAACACCCCACTTTCACCAATAGACAGATCATCCAAAATGAAAATAAATAAGGAAACACAAGCTTTAAATGATACATTAGACAAGATGGACTTAATTGATATTTATAGGACATTCCATCCAAAAACAACAGAATACACATTTTTCTCAAGTGCTCATGGAACATTCTCCAGGACAGCTCATATCTTGGCTCACAAATCAAGCCTTGGTAAATTTAAGAAAACAGAAATTGTATCAAGTATCTTTTCCAACCACAACACTATGAGACTAGATATCAATTACAGGAAAAGATCTGCAAAAAATACAAACACATGGAGGCTAAACAATACATTACTTAATAACGAAGTGATCACTGAAGAAATCAAAGAGGAAATTAAAAAATACCTAGAAATAAATAACAATAAAAACATGATGAACCAAAACTTATGGGATGCAGCAAAAGCAGTTCTAAGAGGGAAGTTTATAGCAATACAGTCCTACCTTAAGAAACAGGAAACATCTCGAATAAACAACCTAACCTTGCACATAGAGCAATTAAAGAAAGAAGAACCAAAAAACCCCCCAAATTTAGCAGAAGGAAAGAAATCATAAAAATCAGATCAAAAATAAATGAAAAAGAATGAAGGAAATGATAGCAAAGATCAATAAAACTAAGAGCTGGTTCTTTGAGAAGATAAAAATAATTGATAAGCCATTAGCCAGACTCATCAAGAAAAAAGGGAGAAGACTCAAATCAACAGAATTAGAAATGAAAAAGGAGAAGTAACAACTGACACTGAAGAAGTACAAAAGATCATGAGAGATTACTACAAGCAACTCTATGCCAATAAAATGGACAACCTGGAAGAAATGGACAAATTCTTAGAAATGCACAACCTGCCAAAACTGAATCAGGAAGAAATAGAAAATATGAACAGACCAATCACAAGCACTGAAATTGAAACTGTGATTTAAAATATTCCAACAAACAAAAGCCCAGGACCAGATGGCTTCACAGGCAAATTCTATCAAACATTTAGAGAAGAGCTAACACCTATCCTTCTCAAACTCTTCCAAAATATAGCAGAGGGAGGAACACTCCCAAACTCATTCTACGAGGCCACCATCACCTTGATACCAAAACCAGACAAGGATGTCACAAAGAAAGAAAACTACAGGCCAATATCACTGATGAACATAGATGCAAAAATCCTCAACAAAATACTAGCAAACAGAATCCAACAGCACATTAAAAGGATCATACACCATGATCAAGTGGGGTTTATTCCAGGAATGCAAGGATTCTTCAATATACGCAAATCTATCAATGTGATTAACCATATTAACAAATTGAAGGAGAAAAACCATATGATCATCTCAATAGATGCAGAGAAAGCTTTTGACAAAATTCAACACCCATTTATGATAAAAACCCTGCAGAAAGTAGGTGTAGAGGGAACTTTCCTCAATATAATAAAGGCCGTATATGACAAGCCCACAGCCAACATCATCCTCAATGGCGAAAAACTGAAAGCATTTCCACTAAGGTCAGGAACAAGACAAGGTTGCCCACTCTCACCACTCTTATTCAACATAGTTTTGGAAGTTTTAGCCACAGCAATCAGAGAAGAAAAGGAAATAAAAGGAATCCAAATCGGAAAAGAAGAAGTAAAGCTGTCACTGTTTGCAGATGACATGATACTATACATAGAGAATCCTAAAGATGCTACCAGAAAACTACTAGAGCTAATCAATGAATTTGGTAAAGTAGCAGGATACAAAATTAATGCACAGAAATCTCTGGCATTCCTATATACTAATGATGAAAAATCTGAAAGTGAAATCAAGAAAACACTCCCATTTACCATTGCAACAAAAAGAATAAAATATCTAGGAATAAACCTACCTAAGGAGACAAAAGACCTGTATGCAGAAAATTATAAGACACTGATGAAAGAAATTAAAGATGATACAAACAGATGGAGAGATATACCATGTTCTTGGATTGGAAGAATCAACATTGTGAAAATGACTCTACTACCCAAAGCAATCTACAGATTCAATGCAAACCCTATCAATCTACCACTGGCATTTTTCACGGAACTAGAACAAAAAATGTCACAATTTGTACGGAAACACAAAAGACCCCAAATAGCCAAAGCAATCTTGAGAACGAAAAACGGAGCTGGAGGAATCAGGCTCCCTAACTTCAGACTATACTACAAAGCTACAGTAATCAAGACAGTATGGTACTGGCACAAAAACAGAAAGATAGATCAATGGAACAGGATAGAAAGCCCAGAGATAAACCCACGCACATATGGTCACCTTACCTTTGATAAAGGAGGCAGGAATGTACAGTGGAGAAAGGACAGCCTCTTCAACAAGTGGTGCTGGGAAAACTGGACAGGTACATGTAAAAGTATGAGATTAGATCACTCCCTAACACCATACACAAAAATAAGCTCAAAATGGATTAAAGACCTAAATGTAAGGCCAGAAACTATCAAACTCTTAGAGGAAAACATAGGCAGAACACTCTATGACATAAATCACAGCAAGATCCTTTTTGACCTACCTCCTAGAGAAATGGAAATAAAAACAAAAATAAACAAAAGGGACCTAATGAAAGTTAAAAGCTTTTGCACAGCAAAGGAAACCATAAACAAGAGCAAAAGACAACCCTCAGAATGGGATAAAATATTTGCAAATGAATCAACTGAGAAAGGATTAATCTCCAAAATTCATAAGCAGCTCATGCAGCTCAATAACAATAAAACCAACAACCCAATCCAAAAATGGGCAGAAGACCTAAATAGATATTTCTCCAAAGAAGATATACAGACTGCCAACAAACCTATGAAAGAATGCTCAACATCATTAATCATTAGAGAAATGCAAATCAAAACTACAATGAGATATCATCTCACAGTGGTCAGAATGGCCATCATCAAAAAAATCTAGAAACAATAAATGCTCGATAGGGTGTGGAGAAAAGGGGACACTCTTGCACTGCTGGTGGGAATGTGAATTGGTACAGCCACTACGGAGAACAGTATGGAGGTTCCTTAAAAAACTACAAATAGGACTACCATATGACCCAGCAATCCCTATCCTGGGCATATACCCTGAGAAAAACCATAATTCAAAAAGAGTCATGTACCAAAATGTTCATTGCAGCTCTATTTACAATAGCCCGGAGATGGAAACAATCTAAGTGTCCATCATCGGATGAATGGATAAAGAAGATGTGGCACATATATACAATGGAATATTACTCAGCCATAAAAAGAAATGAAATTGAGCTATTTGTAATGAGGTGGATAGACCTAGAGTCTGTCATACAGAGTGAAGTAAGTCAGAAAGAGAAAGACAAATACCGTATGCTAACACATATATATGGAATTTAAGAAAAAAAAAATGTCATGAAGAACCTAGGGGTAAGACAGGAATAAAGTCACAGACCTACTAGAGAATGGACTGGAGGATATGGGGAGGGGGAAGGGTAAGCTGTGACAAAGCGAGAGAGAGAGGCATGGACATAGATACACTACCAAATGTAAGGTAGATAGCTAGTGGGAAGCAGCCGCATAGCACAGGGAGATCGGCTCGGTGCTTTGTGACCACCTGGAGGGGTAGGATAGGGAGGGTATGAGGGAGGGAGATGCAAGAGGGAAGAGATATGGGAACATATGTATATGTATAACTGATTCACTTTGTTATAAAGCAGAAACTAACACACCATTGTAAAGCAATTATACTCTAAGATGTAAAAAAAACAAAACAAAAAACCTGAATCTTGTGTCAGAGCCTACCTGTATCTGTTGGCTTCTTCATGACAGAACCAATATTTTTTTTTCTTAAGCTTGTTAGAAGGTGCTAACTCCTACAACTGATAGTACTAATGCATATACCACACTACCTACAATGTGTTTTTCCATTCTAATTTCCTGTTACTAATAGTCAATAGTATTTGCTTGAACTTTAATTCCTGTTGGTGGCATTATTAGACTGTAACTGTTCTAGAACAAACTCCCCTCTCTGTGTCTTGGATGTCAGCCCCTCCTGCATCCTGAAAGATCCCATTCCTTCATCCCTTGTCTTTCCTGTGTGTCCATCTTCTCTTTAATCGCGTTCAGTGGTTTGCAAAGAAGAAGATTTGTAGGATAAAAATCCAGATGTGCTGTGGCATCTTTTTTTGTCTAAAATTTAAAATTCTAGTAGAAGATTAAAACAAAAAATCCAAGAAGGCACGAGATGAAAATTTTCTTAGCTTATATATAAAGAGAAACCATTCATATTTTTCTAACACTTCTCTAATGAACTAAAGGTAAAAAATCTCTTAGTGTCAAGTTAATATTTTGTGAGTAGTAAATCAGCAAGTAATTAACCATTAAAAAAATATTTTCTATCAATTTCTTTACCTCAACTCACTAGCCTTTAGAAATTAGTTGCACTATACAGCATGGCATGACTACATAAATTTTGATTATATGCTTGCATATCACAGTTTCTATCAAAGAAGATGAAAGTAGAATGCTATTGCTAAGAGGTTGCTCAATGATGATTATAATGAAAAAATACACATATCTATTCCTTCTCTGAACTCTCAGTGTTCATTCAGAAGAATAAATATATATTGAGCTTTGTATATATGCCAAGCTCTGTGCTAGAAACCTAAATACATGTGCTTTTTTGAGAACCTGACTGTTAAAATTAAATCAGTGAGTAAGATATTATCAATCTCAATTTTGTATATTTGAAAGCCAAGACTAACAGTAGTCAATCCGAGACTAACAGAGGTCTTCTTATCCCTAATCGAGTACTTACTCCTCCCATATCCTGCTGCTATGAATGCAGAATGATCTACTTCTTAGAGACAGTTAGTTCCTTATATACTCAATGTCAACCTAATAATAAAGAGAATGGCTAATAATGTTTGAGGCACATTCAGTCGTCTTAGCTGTTCTTTTAACATCGCCTTACCATTTGTTTTAAAATGTGAATTGAATTTAATACTAATTCTTTAGCTTACTGGAAGAAAAAACTAGAAACTAATTTTGGCTTTCCTTTAAAAAAGCTTGCTTCTGTTACTTTAAGCAAACACCATCTTATAGTATTTATCAGTTAATTGCCAGTCTATATTTTCAATATAGTTGTTGTTGTTTTTTTAAGTTGCCATTATGGTGCTCGTAAATTGAAGTACTACTTAATACCTGCCCCACCACATTAACCAATCAACAAGCAAAGCCCTCTAAGAGCCACCAAAGCAAGAGAGAATAAATTCAGGTGTCTTACTATGTTTAATGACCTAATTACAAACATGCTCACATACTCAAGCCCCAAGCTATACTTATTATGAGGCTCATGACACAATTGGAACTATCATCCTAGATGAAAAAAACACATAATATTCACCAAATTCATTTCTTCTACATAAAATGTTCATTACTTCTACATAAAATAAGAATTTTTTTTTAAACGGACAGAAAAATTGTTTTAAGTAGAGACACGTTCTATTATGTGTATATTCGGTGCTATTGTCTGAACTGTATGAACTACCACTGAATGGACAGATAGATGGATAAATGACCATCATGAGCTTATAAGGAACTATTTTAGAAATTCTAGAGTAAAAATAACAAAACGCACACACATATACATGCACACACACACACACACACACACACAATGCATCAGAGTAGAGAAAAAGTATATAGCCTTTAAAAAGCTTCAAATAAGTTAAAACATAGACCTCTTTCACTCTTGTAAGAAACCAAGGAGGAATTCCAAGTGGACAGTGATCTCAGAGTTCCATGTTCTTGAACTTCAGAGGAGATCAATTCCTATTAAACATTAAGAGCTATAGCAATTTATTTCTGCATCTGATAAACTTTAATAAGAATCTGCCTGTAAGCTTTTTTAGTGTCCCAAAGGATATCGATAAATATATTATTTAAACTATAGGATAAAAGCCAAAGTAGAATATAAGAAGATAAATATGTTATTTTCATCCACCAAATCTCCCAGGAAAGTCAGTCGAGAATTGAACAAACATATCTCTAATACTGAGGACCTTGCTTTAATCTCCTTTATCTGTGTTTCTAATGAAGCTTGGGGTATAATCAACTAAAACATTAAAATTTAATCCACCAAAATATTCCATTTTCTATGCTTCTTCCTATTGATTTAGACAACTCAGAGATTTTGCTGACTCGATCAAAGTTAACAGCACTTGATCATAACAATATATGATGTCCTAGTAATAGAGTTGATTAATTTTTCCAAATGTAATATTAGCACTCCCTTTCCAAATTAATCATTATCAACTTCAGAATATTATCATGCTAAAGCAAAATATACAGACAAACTATGGCCATTGAATTACTGAATATAAAATAATTCGGCTAAAATCAGACCTTCAAAGAACAGTAAATTGGTAATCACTACATCAATTTAACTCATCTTTCACTGGATTTGAGGGGCTATGTAGGATGGGAAAGAAGAAGAGATATTTGTCATGTGTCCATTATGAGACAGGCATTTACATATATCATTTAAACCTTACAAAATTCCTTGGATATACAACAGCTGTGATCTTCTTGAAAATAATAAATTGGTAAAAATTTAATTAACCTTGTATCCCAGTATCATATTTCTTTTTGGATTTCCCACCCCTCTTTCCC
>NW_006780922.1:20246-56995 GCF_000442215.2 Lipotes vexillifer
TCTTTCCCTTCCATCCCAACTCCTCACTATTTTCAGACAGTGAAAATTTTGGCTAATACAAACACATCACTGTATAGACTGGATACTATATTAGGATTAAGTCTCTAGGAGGCAATATTCTTAAAAGCCAGGTGGCTTGTTAAAGTAGAAAGGAGATTTACAAACTTCAAAAATGGATAACTTTATATAGAAAGATGAAACTAGGAAGTCTAAACACTGAAAAATGCTAAAGGGGAGATCTAAGAGTGAAATGAAATGTATATGACCTGGCTCCCCTTACAGGTAGAAAACACAGTGGGAAAGGGAAGATGTGTCTGGGAGAAATTCTAGAGCAGACCAGAACATGCCGTCCTTCCTATCTGGGACTCTGGAATAAATTCTTTCCATACCTAAATTACATCCAGGAAGCTTTCCTTGTTGTGGAAAACTTCCCCAGCTTTCCCACTTCAAGTCAAAATTAGGTATCCCTGTTAATGCTTTTCACAGCACCTTCTGATATTTTTCTCCTCTATAAATCAGGGAGAACAACAGTAGCTACCTTACTGGTTTGTTGCATGGAAGTAAGGAGTGAACGTTTGATCCAAAGATCAGCTACAACCCCTCCTGCAGTCCTTACACTTACCACACTATATTCTGTCCACATGTCTGAGCCCTATGAGGGGACAGACAGTTTCCCTTATCTTTGGGTTCAATGTGTGGCTACAGGCCCATCACAGTTAGGTGTCAGGGACTATTGGACAAGCCTGCCCTCCTCTGCTTAATGATCTTTATCCTCCACAGACGAGTTCCTTATGGACAGGTTTTAGCACTGCCTTAGGTTTGGTTCTCCAGAAGCAGACACTAAAACTAGGTTTTATTGGGGAGCTGATCCCAGCAAATACCACTAGCAAAGTGGAGAAGTGAGACATGGAATTGAAGAAATTCAAAACATGGTGTTCTAAAAAGCAGATGGACAACCAAGTTCCTCCAAAAACTGCTGGGAGGCTTTACAACGTGGCTCAACATTGTTATATCCAAAGAGTGAGAAGATTGGTAGTTTTCACCCACACCAGTCATCACTGGTTGGAAGTGTTCTGCAAATTCCTGCCACCACAGAAAGCCCTCAAGCAAATATCTGCAGATGCTTAGAGGAGGAAGCTATACAACTGTGTGTGTGCGCTGAGTATTTGTGGGCAGAGAACCAACCTCTACCAGCGTCACATAGTAAGTGTTTTAGAAATGTGGCTAAATGTGAGTGTTTTACCGAGCCATGTGGCTAAATCAACAAATGATTTTAAGCACTGACTAGCTGGCAGTATGACTTCCTGAGGCTTCGGGTCTTCATCTGTAAAATGCTGAGTCATTTGACAACTTTGGTCTCTAGAATTCTTCCATCTATATATTTTGATGTTTCCACTAAGTAACTGTTTTTCTTTAGGTCACATAAGACCTAGGAGCTGTGTGCTCATCTATTTTTCTCAGTGAATCTTTGATAGATTTGCTTCTCTTCTCATGTGAACATCCAACAGAACTCAGAGAGACATCTTTCAATTCTAAAAAACAATGGCAAAGCTGCTTCTCCCCACTCCCCACCCCGCCCGGCCATTGGAAATGTCTCTGACATATTTCTGTAGAAACATGTAAAAGGAGAATTGCAACATCATTATTTTTCTTTATGTCTTGAAATGTCAACTCAAAGTATATTCATTCATCTGTGAAAAATAGTAACTGTGCTTCTGAGGAGGGATGTGTTGAGAAAGAAGCATCCTCAAACTAGCTTAAATCAACCCCTTCCCTCCTACCACACAAAGTCTGGCCAGTCTCTCCATTATGGCAGAAATGAACTGCTCCAGATCAACCGCTGCTACCTTTCACTAATATAATGGAACGCCATTCATTTGCATTTAACTGGAGTAGAAATGAAAGTGTTTTTTCTAGGGGACAGATTACAGTTTAAATAATCTGAACTACCTTTGTGTGAAAATAATTTTGCTCACAGTACAAAGAAAGAAAGGTTACTGCAGAAGAAATAAATGGAATAATTTCTGACATTTTAGAAGCACTCCATTCCATCTGAATAATATATAATTGCTTTGGAAAGAAACAAAAAACTTCCTAGTAGCCTATACTTCATTAGCCTAGTTTCAGTAATTGTATTTAATTAAGTCATATCTCAAAGAGCTTTTTAAATTCAAACTGTTCACTGATTCAGATATAACTTGTCTCTAATTAAAACATGTTAAAGTGTTAATTTATGAAAGCCACAATCCAAAAGATTCTCTAGTAATCCAAAAGACTCTCAACATAGTCCTAGTTAAGTTGTATACTGCATTTCATCTGTTGTCCAAAATTTTTAAAAGGAGGGGCAGGGAAAGGGAATTCTGTGGATCATGCTCCGTTCCTCAGACATACTTTCAGAATTCTATTCCTTGGTCCAATTCTTACCCTGTGGCAGCAAACAAATAAGTTAGTATGGCCAAAGTTGTTTTGTCTTCTCATTTTCAGCTAGGCAAAGAACTCCAACTTCAAAGGGTTGCAATGATAATTTAATGTTATGATTTATCTGAGAGAACTTTGAAATTTTAAGGATGTATTAGATAATATATAAATAATATATAATATTACTTTGTAGTATTCAAATTAATCTAAGACTATTTTATACAACTATAATCAAGACCACTACTTAAGTATCCAAAGTATATGTGTTTCAGTGATGTAATTACATAAATAGAATAGTATAAGAGAAGGTTGAAATAGCAAATAAAAATGTCCTAAAAATAAAAAAAGGCATTCATCTTGGTTAAGTGTAAATAATCAAATTTAGATAGTTTTTAAACAAAAAAATTGAGGAAAAAGATAGATTGGCCAGCTAAAGGACTTGGCTAAATGAAGTTACTTCAATCATAAGATGCTGGTGTCACTTCAATGGAGAGCAGAAATCCTGCAGAAAAGCCAAGCCAATTATAGAGTTGTCTACATTTTAAACTATGCTTCCAGATGTGTTACCGAACAAAGGAACATATCGACATACTCATCTTTTGATCAAAATGACTTCTCTCCCAGTACATAAGAAACTCAGTATGAAAAATATTTTACATTTAAAGAATAAAGACATTTCAAAGTCACTATCCAGGTGAGAAGTAGGAATGGAATACATTAGCAGCCAATTAACCTTTACAGACACAATTTCCTCCCTAAAAAGTTAGAAGGCTGTGTTTTTTCCTCCAATCTGTTGTATATTTTGGCCACTTTCATGGATTATTTGTTTGGTAAAAATAGCAGCTCTAGAAACACCGAAGAGGAACAAGTAAACTGAAAGCAGATCAAGTGAAATGATCCTCTATATTTTACATTTTAAAGGTAAACTTGTCAACCTATATATCAACAGAGTGTAAGATAAACCTAAAAATGACTACTCAAACTGATAAATATTAATATACATAATGTCATTTCCATTCGCCATCAAATAAATGATACAAAAGTTACTGTTATATGATTGAACTAGTATTGTTTAGAAATTGCTCGGAGATTGTGCAAAAAAAGAAATAATAAAGATAGGAAGTTGAGGAAAGGTTGAGCTAAGAATTTTCATTTAAGAGCTTAATGTTAGTATTTAAAATACAGTTTTCCAGATAAAATAGAGTTCAATTAAATTTGAATTTCGGACGATGGATTTTTTTTTAGTAAAACAATGTTCAAACTTATACAAAAGAGATATATATTTTGTTTATCTGAAATTCAAATGTAACTGGGCATGCTGTCTTTTTATGTGCTAAATCTGGCAACCCTAATTTGTAAGATACTATAATATCATTTAAGTATATTTTATATTATTACCAACAATTTAAAAAGTAAATGTGTTGCAGGAATTTTTTTGGAGGGGAGGAGGATGCTGTATCATTGAACACTAGCTTGGAAATGAAATTTGGAACAATGATCTCAAAGGAGTGACATCAAAATTACAAACCGCTCCAGACTTTAGAAAACTTAACTACCCAGGAAGGCCAAGGAATGTTTGTTTTGCAAAGTGGAATAAATCCTTAATCAAATGCATTGTATGCTTCAATGATATTCTCAACTTTACATATATATTTATCTGGCCTTGCTCATTTAATTCTCATTTTGAAATACATTAAGACGTCATCAAAACAGCTGCATTCGTAACAGCAGTAGTATGTTAATTTTTGATGGTTAGAGAAAGATGGCTGTCATATCTACAATCCCACAGATCACCTAAATTGATATCCATGACCTGACCAGTGAGGTCTTTACACACATTCAAACTATAGTTTATTTGACCTTCTAAACTCCCACACTAGGTCAAATGGTATAACTTTCCCAGACCGAAGACATTCCTGTTATCAAAAGTACACAAAAGGCTGACACCTTGTTAGAACCTGTAAACTAAGTGTTTTAAGTCACCCCTAAGCAATGCTCATCCTGTTGCCATTGGTCATTTTGTTAGGATCATTAGGAAGCTAGCTAGTCTATGAAAAGGACTCAGGACCATCTGCCATAAAAATTCTGGACACAATTTCCAAACTAAAGGCAAACTAGTCATGTATAAAAAAACAAAGTAAGTTGGAAAGAACTAAGTAATAAATTACACATAATTAATAAAATAAATATAAATCTATTTTTAAGATTTTATTTCCTATAATTTAGTCATTGAAGATAAACTCCAATTTCTGTAAGGATAAAACAATTGCTCAATAACACAGCTGAACTTTGCTCATTTTACCATTTTTCCTCACTCTTCATTTAAATGACTCGAACATATAGCAGTTTCTAAAAATGACAGATTGGACTTCCCTGGTGGTGCAGTGGTTAAGAATCCAGCTGCCAGTGCAGGGAACATGGGTTTGATCTCTGGTCCGGGAAGATCCCAGATGCTGCGGAACAACTAAGCCCGTGTGCTGTAACTACTAAGGCTGCACTCAAGAGCCCATGAGCCACGACTACTGAGCCCGAGTATTGCAACTACTGAAGCCTGCGCACCTAGAACCCGTGCTCCACAACAAGAGAAGCCACCGCAATGAGAAGCCCGCGCACCACAACAAAGAGTAGCCCCCGCTTCCCGCAACTAGAGAAAGCCCGCGCACAGCAACGAAAATCCAACGCAGACAAAAATTTTTAAAAATTAAAAATAAATAAAAATTTAAAAAATAAAAATGACAGATTATGTAAAAGAGTATAATAGACCATTGGGTCTCTACCTGTATAATATAAACTTATTTGTGGCAAAACGTCACTTTCACAAATTCCAGTGCCTTAAAACTTTTAACCACAGCTTTCATCTATGTTTGTATGACCACTTACAGACTTTTAATTAACCAGCCATTGATTTATAACTGGATTTTGTGTAGGGATATCAAGAAAGTTGTATTTGAAATGCTTTGATGGAGATTCTTCTGAATTCCTCTCTCCATCCGCCAACCCCCATTAAGCATCATTGTTCTAAGACATATAATTCCATTCTTAGAGCAAATTGCAAAACACCTATTCAACAGGCCAGTTAAAATAAATATTTCAACAATAATAATTTTTTAAAACTTAGAAGGAGAAAAAGGATAACCATTATAGAACCCCATAATCCTGTAATTAAGCATGAAATTTAGCCATGAATTTCTTGACAGACTGGGAGAAAGAAAGTCGCATCATTCTCCTTGTCTGATGAAAAGGATAAATGAAATTTTGCCCTGAGTCACAAGGTTCTTCCTGTCAACAAAGCCTGATGAACATTGCAAAATATAGTGGGCAGAGGTCTTCAAAGGTGTTTTCTGAGCAAATACAGAAAGATTCTTCAAATAGTCACTGTATCCCTCTCTCTCTCTCTCTGTTTCCATAACCTTCATACATAGTATTATATATTTGTATATATAGACAATAGACAATGATCTAATATCATTCTTTCAAGACTTTTTTTGTACATTTGCCAGCACAAAACTTTAAGTGAAATATTTTCTTAAGAAATGTGTGAGTTTTATACATGTACAGAAGAGAACAGAGAACCTAAGATTATTAGCACTGATTTCTCATCCCAGTAGAGGAAAGAACAATACAACACATAAAGCACATATGCGTGCTCACCTAATATTGAAAAGACTTGTACTGAATTTAAGGATGTATAAAACATGATTCAACAAATAAATGCCAGTTAATCTTCGTAGAGCTATCTTTTGTAAAACATGATATAAACAATAATAACGATAATAATGTTATGTCCACTTACTGACAATCTAGTATGGAAACCTGTACTATCTCATGAAATGTTCATATCCAATATTAAAGACATGTAGGGCTTCCCTGGTGGCGCAGTGGTTAAGAATCCGCTTGCCAGTGCAGGGGACACGGGTTGGAGCTCTAGTCCGGGAAGATCCCACATGCGGCGGAGCAAGTAGGCCCGTGAGCCACAACTACTGAGCCTGAGCTCTAGAGCCCACGAGCCACAACTGCTGAGCCCACATGTTACAACTACTGAAGCCCACGTACCATGCTCTGCAACAAGAGAAGCCCACGCACTGCAACGAAGAGTACCCCCGCTCACCACAACTAGAGAAAGCCCACGCGCAGCAACGAAGACCCAATGCAGCCAAAAATAAATAAATAAAATAAATAAATTTATTTTAAAAAAGATATGTATATCATTATAATTTACAGATGAGAAAATGGAGGTTCAGGAAGGTAAGCCAATTTCTCAAAGTTACTTAGTAAGTACCAAAATAGAATTGGAATCAAGATCTATGTAACACCAAAGCTTCCCTATTTTCCTCTAGAGCAAATGAATATCATTTTTTCATTTACTAATTTCACACTAGTATACTATATATTTTAAAATTGTGGATGTTTAATAAATATAATAATAAACCAAACAAGCATCTTTAGTTTGGGAATACCAAATCCTAATCTCTCAGTTTCTGAATAACAATGTTCCTTCCTGGTGAGCTTCTGAAATGGTATTTTTTTACCATTAGCAAAAGGAAATTATCTCAACAAAGCTAGAATTTTCTCTAAATTGGTCTCTGTGCTTCTCCAAATCTCCCTCACTGATTATTGCCAGCAAGCCCAAGTATAATGCAGATGACATAAAGAGGAAAATGATAATCAAAGAGGGAAAGGGTACAGAAAATAAGGTTTCACCAGCATGAAAACAGGGTGTAACAAATTACTGTCTTCATTACTATATATTTCACTAGAGGGCAGCTAAAAGTTAAGGAGAAACACAAATACAGAAGCAAAATATTATATTTGGATAGAAATATATTCAGCATGGTATATTTGTTTATATACTGTCAGTATTCATGTATTACTAATATTTTACTTACTCCCTCATCTAATTGTTAGACATTTCAATTTACTTTAAAAAAAAAAAGCAGGTTTCGAAACAAATGAATTTTATATCATTAAAGACTCGGTGCTAATATGTAAGATTTAAAATATTAAATCATACCAAGATATCATTACAAAATACCTACTGGCAAGATTATAAAAAATAATTTTACACAAGACATGTGGGCACACTATACAGTCAACTGCCCACACTGTTGCTTTAATTCAATAAACCGTGCTTTTAAATTTAGTGACAATCAACACTAGTAATGCCTATTTAATTACCTGTGTGCTGCCCTTTTGGTTTTACTTTTGGTATCAGGTATCCCAGCAGGAAACCGTTTGTAACCAAACTGCCTGGTACAAATAGAGCTGCAGGGAAGCTTGAAAGCAGCTAAACTCCTGCCCTGTATCAGTTTTTAATGAGGGAGAAGCCCAGAAATCAATCTGTAAGCTACTTAGACATCAGTTCTCCCAATTTTTCTGGGTAATCAACTTGTACTCTATCATCCCAAATAATATATTGCTACCCTACTTTTTCTTAATCAAAAAAATATATATATCCATTTACATTCATTGTACCTCTTAAAAAGCATAATTAAGTACTATAATTTTTAGTATGATAGTAAATAAGTCCATCTTTCTCCCAAAAAATGAGACTCATGTATACAATCTAAAGTAACAGGTAATAACCAAGCTATCCATCACTACTAATCACAAATTTTTTTCTTTCTTCTTTTGTAGTGGGATGGAGAGGGGAATTGAAATGGAAAGCTAATTAAATTTCACTTTTTCATGAAAATATGCTTGAACTTTTCCTCTGTAAACATAATGTTGTGAAAGTTCCTTAAATTTTACAGTTTCTGTGTTACCAAATTGACTAGCACTAACATGATTCAACAGACTTTCTCTCAAACCACACAATAGATGTTTATACCCTTTGAAGTCAAAGTATTTGATGAATTTAATTTGCTCAACAGTAACCTTGAATTTTACATGTCCTGAAGAACTTGAAAGCTGTTGAAAGATATGGCTCCTTGGCACTCAAGCAGAGCTATGAATTATAGTACAATTGCCCATCTTCGTTCTAAATTCACAAAGCTTTCAACATGGCCAAGCGGTACTTTTGTAGAGAGACCTTGGCTTTTCTTGTCATTGCTGTATTTTTTGTGAGTCACATGGCATGACTCAAGACAATTCATAATTGTCACTGAAATATCCTTGACATTTGAGAGTACTGAGAAAGGAAACAACAGCAAGTAAGACATACAAAGCTTCCAGTGCCAGAGAATCCAATGTTCTAAAGTTCCACAACTCTTGGTGCTTATTCTGTGTTCATTCAGATGAGAAAATAGGGTTTGATGAAAATGGCGTACAATGTGAACACTCATTTATGCATTAAAATTATTCATGTTTTCCCCCATTTCCCCTTGCCACCACAAAGTGGTAACTAATTATGAATCAGAATTTAGAACTAAAAGTCTGTAAGACAGAAGAAACCTGAGATTAAAATCTAGGTTATCAAATGAATAACTTTATGAATCAGAATTTCAGAGAAAACTCTGTATAAACTAGAGACTTCTGGGAAGCCTTAAGATTAACATCTATGATATTAAAATAACAGAAACATTGATATTCTCTGACAGGTAGTTTCATTTCCCTTCTAGTCAAAGAAACAGGCTTAAGTCAGCTTGAGTACATGATTTGGTTATTTTCACTCAGCACAAAGATGATGAAAAAAGAATTTAGCAACCATGAAACATATATTTTAGATTGATTACAACTTAAATTCTGTGATCTCTCCTGAGTTTAATGAATGCTCTTTATTCCACAATCAAAAACCCTCAGAACAAAGAAACATGAAAAACAGTTAAGATTTTGAAATAAAAGGGCAGAAATGTAAAATTTATTAGATTTTACAGAGTGTAAGCTGTAAGATAATGGGATTCCAATATTCATACATTTTAAGAGCTTAAAATAGCTGTGCTAAAAAAAATGTATATTTTGCTCAAAGTAAGAATATAATTTATCAAAATGGATATTTTGATTCTGTACTGCCCTCCTTATTTAACATTTCATAGCGGGCTTTTTTTCTTTTTTTATCTTTACAAACATGTTTCGAAAGAGAAACAACACATTTGCAAGAATAACTGATCTCAATGAAATGTACTGATTATGTGTATGTGAAAGATGTCTGATGATGGCAGGATGTGTGTCTGATGATGGCACCTGAAACCAAGCAGGAAGAATATAAGCCAAGTTTTTAAAGAAAACTAAATTTGATTGCCAAGATAATTTCAGTTATCTCAAATGCTTGAATCTACTTGTCAAAGACCTGCGTGAAGGCATCCATGCATAATTTTCATTAAGTATCAGAATAACTGTGTGCTATTAGTACCAATATTATCCCCTCTTTAGTGTTGAAGAAACTGTGGCTTAGACCCTATATAGCTAAAAATCACACAATAGGAAACAACCAAACCAAACTCTTTCTGGCACCTTGGTCAGCAATTCTATTTATTAGAGTATGCCACTTCTAAACATCACGGCTTTTGACTTGCTTCATGGCTCAAAAAATAACTTCAGACTGAATACTAGACAACAAAATATCCTATTGGAGTCAGAAGCACATTATAAGCTGAGAATCAATAATTCTCATGAGCAAATGGTAACTAGGGTTTCTATTTAGAGTATTTTCTGCTTTATCTTCACACTGGTTTACACTGTATTTTCTTTTCTTCATATTTTGTAATAATTTGTTTAAAAGTGGCATTTATAATATCCAGCTGGTATCAAGTGGATAATTACATATATATTTTTTCAGGAACATTTACATTGGGCATCCCTTATTTTGGCTTTGAAAATGCAATTAATACTACTATTACCTGCAGTTTTCTATTTTTTTACTAAATAAATTCTAGCTGAAAAACATAAAAGAAAATAAATCCCAGTAAGAAAGAGAAATGGCAATCATCATCTTGCTTCAAGAAAAGCCATGACTTAACTGTTTTTACCATAAGTCTTACAGACTTCTTGAATGTTAAAAACTGACTGGAAATGTGCAAAGGAAAGAGCATATTTTGGAATACAGCTGAGACTATTCACCTCAGTGGAACAGTTTTATTAGTGGAAGCCCTAAAGTATCTTTGAGTTCTCTTTAACTTTGCTTCATCATCTTCCATCAAATCATTACTTTACTCAAAAAGATTCAGGAACCTGTGCCTAGCCATTTTCGGAAAAGGGAAGGAAGAAAGGAAAACTAATTTAATATATGAAATCGTAAAATAAAAGAAAGAATTAAGATCCATGGTTCTTCAGAGTCCCAGAGAAATTGTAGACCTATTCTTTAAGATAGGAGGTGGAGGGAGACAGCCAGGGGAAAAAAATGAAAGAAAATAAAAGATAAAGGTGTTCAAAAGATTAGATTATAAACCAATATAAGTTGGCAAAGAAGCTGCCAGAACATAGAGAAAACTGGGAGATACAAAAAAGATTATTTAGCGAAGAGAACAACAAAACATGGATGCAGGTGAAAAGACCATCATTCCAGACAGGCTTCAGAAAATCATGCCAAATGAAATGTAACTGAATAAAGATGTATTTTTTTAAAACTGTAATAGAGAAGATACCAGTTATGGAAAACAGAAAAGGAGGCCCAACTTACACTAAGTAATATTCTTGAAAAAGAGATCATGAAAAAACTTTATGCAGAAATATTCAAAACTATGCTGAAAGTAAACATCTACAACTCTGAAATGAAATTACAACTTTAGTAAGAAGACATCAAACAATCAACAATCAGATGCATCATTCCTAGCTCAACTTCAAGAACAAAGAACATATCATTAGAGAATCAGTGAAAAAAATCAAGTCAATTCAGGATGGAAACCAGGGGCTAAAACTGGAACAGCTTTAGAGTTCTTGACAGCCACTAAAAACGACAGACTGTGCAGATGACTGTGAAGCAATACCCAAAAATTTTGAGTGGGAAAAATGCCTACTTAGCCAAGGTTTTCTTCAAGTCCAAGATGAAATACTCAGATATTCTCTAACACATAAGAACTCAGGAATTAAAGCATCTCACGGCTCTCCTTGATCAAACTACTTCACAACAAAATCCACTCAAATTATGAATTTAAAGAGAAAACAAAAACAAAAAAAATAAAGTGAGTAATGGAGGATCTAGAACCAGGATTAACAATGTGGAAACTACGGTTACACAACATAAGACAAATCTTAATGTAAAAGTAATAATTTAGTAAGATTTGGGGATGTATGAAGAAAGCGAGAGAACACAGAAACATGTTAATTTATTCAAAATAGAACACACTCTCTGATTATAAGTTTGTACATTCTATTATATGACTGTGTCTATGAATTTTGTGTGTATATCATGAAAAAATACATGGAAAAAAGGTATAAACAGATAAATTGAACATGATGAGACTCACTAAATATAAACAAGGAATAAACGTAGTTGTGGAGATTAGGGGAGATTTTAATTTTTCTTTTGTAGTTATCTATATCATTTTATTTTTTAATTAATGATATTAAAATATTTTTACAAAAACAAGGTATTACAATTTTAGAAGAAAAGTGATTGAGTAAGCCTGTTTATTGTTGTTATTGCTATTTTGGTATTAACTAAACCCGACTAGATTTTTTTGAGACTCTGGCTGCTTATTATAATTTTCTTTTCTACATCAAATCTATTTACACTCAATCTCTTTTTTTCCCAAGCTTTAGAACTGCATTTAGACTCATCACTTTTATTTTCATAATTAATAAGCCCTCCAGTTAGTGTTGGTCAAGCTTTCTTCAGTTTTAACACCCATGAGAGAGAGATCATATTCTACTCAGTCACACTGGCTCACTACAGAAGGATTCTCAATGTCTTGACTTCACCCCCATAGGACATCACTGAGAACCTTGAGGGGAGTATGTAATAGAGAACTTTGAAAAACAGGATTCTAGGTGATTCTTATAAGATCCGCAGAAGAACTGTTCACATGGTGGTGAAACATTATAACAAAGTAAAGCAGTTTTTGCAATGTGGTAATTTTATAATTTTTGGAATCTAATAATTTAGTTAACATATATGCCATGGCACACAATGCTACAATTCCACGATAGTTGATTTTCTACAATATTCAGCAATTACAAGCTCTCTTGATTACCTTTTCTCTCAGACCATAATATGCCTTCTAACAAAGCAGAAGCAGGCACTTTGAAATTGCTATGTTACAACTGAATTCATACAAAACCTCACATTTTGTATCACTAATTTTCACTAAAAGTAATGTTTTGCTCTTTTTTTAATCTAGTTGTTACTTGTTCTGCCTGGATTTTAGTGTTGCTGCTACATAGACACATTTTTTCATGGGCGTTTGAGAAAAGCAGCACATTACTTTCTAAATTCAGGTATGTGTTACTTAAACTACTCAGTTTTTATATTTGCCTGACTTACTGGTTTAAAATTCTTACGACTCGTCCATCTTATTTGGTCTCCAAAACATTTGTGTCAGAAGGATATACAAAGCTACATTTCCCACTATCTTATAAAATTGTGTATTGATTTTTTAAAAAGTCTCACCATTCTCTTCTATCAAATTGACAGTCGAAAATCCTATTTAACTATTATGTATGTGTTGGACCATTACAATTCTGTAAAACAAATTTGTGAATTCCCTAGGACAGTAGAATGGACTCTTTGATTCATAATTTGGTTATTAATATTTTCAAGATTATTCTGCCAGTGGGATGTCAGTGGTTTGAACAAAGACAGTGGTTATGAAACTGAAGAGAAATGAATGGTTGCATGATATATACAGAGTTGGAACTGACAGAATTTACATGTGGATTATATGAGGGCTTTTGGCAAAGGGAGAAATTAAGGATTACTCCTTAATTTTGGCTAGATGAACTGGGAGAAGGTGATCTCATCTGTGATGGGGAAATTAACAGATCATCAGGATACTGGGGGAGGGAGGAATGGAAACACTTGCTCATCTGGCCATGTTAGCACCATGCAGGTGAGACAGCTAAATGGAAACAGCAAGTGGTCAGTTACTTAAATGAGCCTAGAGCTCAGAAAAGACATTTGGGTGGAATTCTATTTAATTTCAAAGCAATGGATGAGGTGTCCTGGGAGAAAGTATGGGCATTAAAGACAAGAGGGCTAAGACTGTGCCCTAAATTTAGGTAACAGTAGAGCTACAGTACAGAAAAAAATACTAAAAAGGAGATTGAGAAGGACTAAATGGTGAGAAAATAGGAAAATGGGGTTTCCTGAAAACTAACAGAAGAAACTTGTGTTTGAAGAAAGGGGAAATAGGAAGTGGTACATTTAAAAGATAGGAAAAGACCAAGTACAAAGATAAACAAAAAGTGTCCATAAGACTTGATGGCCTGGAGGTAAATGCAACTACTAAGAACAATTTCACCACGGATGAATTTTGCAGTCAGATTGGAGTGGGCTGGCCACTGGGTGAAGGTGAAGATGAAGAGATGGTGTAGGTCTACATCTCTTTTGAGGTTTGCAGAATAAGACAGCAAGGAAATGTGGCAACACTAAAAGAGATAGCAAAAATTTTTTTTTAAATGATAGAAGATATGGGAGCCAGTTTGTATGTTGGTGACAAAGTAAAAGGAAAACAAAAAGGTTGACTAACTAGAGAGAGAGGATAGCATGGGGAAAAATCCACCGACAGACTGGCTTGGAAGGTTAGAAGATGACCAAAGGCATGAACTTTAAAGAAGAAGCGATTTTGCCTAAAAGGAGGAATTGGCTATTCCCCTCAATTCCCATAGCATTTTTATCATATGTAATTAGGTCCAGCACTCAAGTCTAGTTACACACTTTTTTAAACTTGTAGATGAATATTCTCTAGGTTTTCTTGTCTTTTTTTTCTTTAACCTATAAGTTTAAATTGGAGACCTCTTAAAAATGTCTTCCATCTACTTAGAGAATTTTTTTTTTTTTTTTTTGCAGTACGCGGGCCTCTCACTGTTGTGGCCTCTCCCGTTGCGAAGCACAGGCTCCGGACGCGCAGGCTCAGCAGCCATGGCTCATGGGCCCAGCAGCTCTGCGGCGTGTGGGATCTTCCTGGACCGGGGCACGAACCCGTGTCCGCTGCATCGGCAGGCGGACTCTCAACCGCTGCGCCACCAGGAAAGCCCAAGACTTATTTTTTTTGACTAAGCTTTTGATTGCAATATCCACACTCTCAACATTATCCGGACCCTTGTTTCAACAGCTTTCCTATATTCTGGATATATAATATCCCTCTACTGAAATTAGTGTACTAAGCCCTCAGTTCTCATGGTCAATTCTGCTAGGTATCTCCCAAAGTCAAAATGTATCCTACTAGTGACTAAACCCCATGACCTACATTAATTGCCTGCATCTTACACTTTGTTGCTTTATTTTAAAGCTCCAAGTTTCATCACTATGGTGTCAATCCTTTAGGAAAAAAGCTCTCTAGGCCAGTTCCTCAATTCCTAAAACATTCTCTTTCCCATAGCAATAGGAACAAAGCCATTAACATATCTATAATTCCATCAAGTTGAAATTATTCCAACATCTAATGTTATTCTGAAGATAAAAATTATCTCTGAGAATAGAGTTATTGCCCCAGGGCTCAGTCCTAAAGGATCTACAGTAAACAGAAATATGTATTAGTGTCTGTGCTCCCTAAAGATCTCTTTAGATACAGCTGTTTTGTTTTGATTTGTTTCTGCAAAGATCTTCCAGGGCTGTTTTAGGCACCGAGTAAACCAGAACTTCATACAGACATAAAGACAAACATCGATAAGAACAAAAAATTTTGTTAGTCTCATGCTGAGTACTTGTCACTTCCAAATGTAGTCATTCTTCATCAATGCAGTGTTAATACATAAATGGAATGTAAGTAAAATGGGTTTAAGTCAATTCAAAAAGCATTCATCCAATGCCTATTATGTGCAATGTATATTTTCCTTCTTAAGAAGGTATAACCAGCTACACTTAAGCATTAAAAAGCAATATGTCAACTTCTCAAAAGAAATAAATCTAGGAGATAGCATCTCCTCTATTAAAATTATCATTTTTAAGACCTTTCAAAGTGCTAAGTACATTCCCATAAACTATCTCACTTAATTTCAAAAAACCTTTTGGAAATACGAATGTATGAGGTCTTCCAATAGAGGCCTTCCAGGCTGAACATGAGCTATGACAATACAGGATTAAAGCTGAAAAATTATCAGAAATCTATTTTCATGCATTCATTTGCTGGAAGCTGACTGTTTCCTAAAAAAGGAAAAAAAAAACATAAACAAGTGTTCACAGGGACACTAATGAAATGAGGATAAGGTAAAAAATAAGTCTCCTCACAGACTCCTAAGGAAAGGTGTTTCTGCCTTCTTTGGGAGAAGTTAATTCTTATCAGAATTATTAACCCCTTATCAGATACATGGTTGCCTTGCACTCTGTTGATTGTTCCCTTTACTGTGCAGAAGCTTTTTAGCTGTATGTAGTGCCACTTGTTTCTTTTTGGTTTTGTTGCCTATGCTTTGGTATCATATCCATAAAATCATTGCCAAGAACAATGTCATGAAACTTTTCCTCTATGTTTTGGTCTAGAAGTCTTAGAGTTTCAGGTTTTACCTTTAAGTCTTTAATCCATCAGACATCCAACAAGCATTGGCAAGGATGTAGAGAAACTGGAACTCTTGCACACTGTTGGTGAGAATCCAAAATGGTGTAGCTGCTACACAAAACAGTATGGTTTCTCAAGAAACTTAAGACTAGAACTGCTATATAATCCAGCAATCCCACTTCTGGATATATATCCAAAAGAATTAAAATCAAGATCTGGAAGAAATATTATTAACACTCCCATTTTCATTGTACCCTTATTCACAGTAGCTAAGATGTGGAGACAAGCTAAATGTCCATCGACAGATGAATGGATATTAAAAAATGTGGTATATACATATAATACGATATTGTTCAGCCTCTAAAAAGTAGATGATTCTACAATATGCATGGACTTCAAGGACATTAAGCTAAGTGAAATAAGGCAGACACAGAAGTACAAATACTGCATGATTCCACTTACATGAGTTACCTAAAATAGTCAACTTAATAAAATCAAAGACTGGATGGTGGTTACCAGGGGCTGGGGAGGAGGGAGAAATGAGAGTTAATAATCAACACGCATAAAATTTCAACTAAGCAACACAAGATAAATAGCTGTAGAGATCTACTGTACAACATTGTACCTGTAGTCAACAATAATGTATTGTACACTTTGTTAAGAGGGTAGGTCTCATGTTGTGTTCTTATCACAATGAAATGTTTTTAAAGAAAAATAAATTTAATATTTTGTTCACTGTGGATTTTCTTATGAACTTTGACTTTTTTAAATAGTACATCAAAATATGATTTATCTAGGTTTGAGAAAAAAATCTATGGTTGGAAATAGGGTCATTCATCCTCTTTCTGCACAGAGTACACTATGACTCACGTTCAAGCGCTTTGCAGTTTGGGATGTACCAGTTGACAGCAGCCTGAGCAGAGTGGTATTCTTTCACTGGAGCAATGATAGCAAATCGAGCACCACAGTCATGGGAGCTGGCAGATACTTGCTGGACTAGGCAAACAGCCGTCCAGGGACTTGTGTCAACCTGTGCGTGAACACCTGAGACATACCACAAGGTTTCTAGAAAATATCTTCCTTGGTAGGGAAATAGGGCAAGCACAGAGCATCTTACAAAAATAATTATGCTGGTGGAGACTACAGAACTAAGAGTTTTTACATAAACTGATATTCAAAAGACTGTTATTTTTCTAAAACTGCATTGCAAGTTAGTGGCAAAGCCAACATTTGAAGTATAGATTTGCAAAACTCCAAGCCCAGTGTTCTGTAACTATGTCACAGCTATGGGCAAATATATTCACACTTTAAAAAAAGTACAGTTTAAACCAAGTTTTTTTTAATTATTTCTCCAGTAAAATTGACAATAAATGTTTAGAGTAAAAATAGATACCTCAGCACTACAAGTAACTATTTTTAGTTTAAAAATTACTTATAGGCTACTGCATTGTACTATTATGTCTATTATGCATTGTACTAGACTACAGTTTTTTTAGTAATGCTTTAGCCAAAGTTCTTATCCCCAGGAAGTTTACATTTTAGTGCTAAAAAAATGTGGAAAAAGGAAAATTATACAGGGAGTACGTACTTGAATATGAATATATACTGGACATTAGAGGGCCATATAAAACAGACAACAAATCCAAGATTGGTGGATCAAAGCCAAAAGGAAACTGGGGAGAGATGAGAGAGATTTCTAGGCAGAGATTATCAAAAGGTCTGAAGATGAAGGAAAGAATATTGTCTTAGGGAACCATCAAATAATGTACTCTGTTTGGGACTCAGAATTTCAGGAGAAGGGTAATAGCTGCTGGGGAAATGTTCCAGTAGAAATGTACGAAAAATAAGATGGGGCCAGATCATGAAGGGCCTGTATATCATTTATGCTAAATGGAAAGTAACTGAAGATTTTTAAATAAGGAAATGAAGTGGACAAAAGTTTATAGAGGAAATCTTTGTAGACTTTGCAGTAATTTGTAATGCTTATACGTTTTTCTTCATCTTTTTATTTCTTTGGTGGTTGAGACATTTTTAATATAGTAAACCCCACCTTAATGCAAATAAGTGGTGTCCAAAAATTTTAATAAAATGTAGCTCAAGTTATAGAGAGGTTAATGAAATACCTAAGTTCAAAAGCTCTCTTGTGACAACTACAATTTGATACCTGTAGATGGCAATAAATAACTCTAGCTTAAATATCAATGAGGTATTGATATTTGTGTGTTCTTCATGGCTACAATTTTTAGAATATTGGCAGCAATTCCTGGAATCTCCCAATAATTTAACAATGTTTTCATCAGCTCAATACCAGGACACTGAGGCAGCAGATTAGACTTGAAAAACATAAAGACCCCATCCACCTCCTCATTTCCCAAGTTAGCGATGCCTGCCCTTTCTAACTCCTCTCTACCTTCCTGAGAGCGGGACAAAAAAGAAAGAAAGAAATTTACCCAGCTCCAATTAGATCTAAGTTTGCATTATCCCAAGACATGCTGTCATGATGTCTTACTTAGGGAGTTCTAATGTATCATCATTTGCTATCATGTGACCTTCATTTTAAAAGAAATAATACTGAGAACAGGAAGGTCATTAGAACATATTAAACATTATTAAAAATAAAACCAAGATTATTGGCTAGGTAATTACTGGATAAATATTTTGCTTCTTCTTTTATTCAACATAAGAAACAAATAAGAGGGGTTATCATCCAGGATAATTAATAATTTAAAGCCCACGGTTACTATTTTCTACTCTGCTATCTTATAATGCTCTTACCATGGGCATTTATATGTATGTGTAAGCAAAAAGAATATGGTACCATGAATTTGCCTGGCTCTTTTCTACTAAAATGGTTTTCCACAATTTGAAGGTAAATCAGTTTTGCATTGTGGCTCCTTTTCATCTATCTTGATGATGAGGAGAAACTGACAAAACTCTTTTAAAAAAGAGTTTGGGGCTTCCCTGGTGGCGCAGTGGTTGGGAGTCCGCCTGCCGATGCGGGGGCCGCGGGGTCGTGCCCCGGTCCGGGAGGATCCCGCGTGCCGCGTCCATTACAGAATCAAGAGATCCATGTTATTAGGATACCAAGATACCTTGTAGCAAAGTCTTTTGAGAATCTTGATTCCTAGTGCAAGAGTACATGTAAAGAGAGAGATGGTCAGAAATCTATCAGCCACTGTTGGTCACCTGGAGTGACTGCAAAATGCATTGCAGCACAACAGACATCCCTCAGTTCCTTACCCCAAGTAGTATTGGTTAATTAGAATCACCTTCTATTTTCTACTGGCTAAAAAAAAAAAAGAGTTTGTTTTTTTTAAAAAGTAGTAGTAAAAAACTGATTGTGGGGCTTCCCTGGTGGCGCAGTGATTGAGAGTCCGCCTGCCGATGCAGGGGACACGGGTTCGTGCCCCGGTCCGGGAAGATCCCACATGCGCGGAGCAGCTGGGCCCGTGAGCCATGGCCACTGAGCCTGCGCGTTAGGAGCCTGTGCTCCGCAACAGGAGAGGCCGCAACAGTAAGAGGCCCGCGTACCGCAAAAAAAAATTTTTTTAATTGATTGTTTCTCTACGTAAGAACTGTTGCATAATATGTAAGCTCTTGATTCCAAAAGGACAATTCAACCAAATGTACAAACTAAGAAAGACTAAATCCAGCTAGAGACTAAAATCATTTTGATAATCTATTAAATTCATTCATTCATTAAGACAATGCTGCTCCCCCCTACTTTTTTTTTTTATTTTAAGAGTTTATTTGAGCAAAAATCAATTTGAATCAGGCAGCATCCAATCTATCAGATAGAAAGGAGCTCTGAGGAACTGTACAAAATGAAAGACTTTTACAGCAGAAGAGAGTGGGGAAAAGGAAATTGTACTAGGCAAAAAAGGCAGGTTGGTTATTGCAAGGTTACTGTCCTTTAGAGGATGGCAGGGGTCTATCAGGCAGATTCCTAACCAGGGCTCATCAGGTAATTCCTGACCAATTGGTTTAAGATTCCATTTCTAGGAGAGTTGAAACTGTAAGTTAAGTCATGGTTTGGTGGTGTGGGGCTTAGCATATGTGTCTCCATTTGGGGTTGATTGTCTTTTTTTTTTTTTTTCTTAGCAATAGTTCTGCCTTTTCCAGACTGTCACATAGTTAGAATCATATAGTATGTAGTCTTTTCAGATTGGCTTCTTTAATTTAGTAATATGCATTTTAGGTTCCTCCACGTGTTTTCATGGCTTGATAGATCATTTCATTTTAGTGCCGAATAATATTCCATTGTCTGTAAGTACTCCCCACTTTTTATTCCTAAAAAGCCAGCGCTTCTGTATCCTGAACCTGCACAATTATAATTTAGAATAGTGTTTCTCTTTATACATTGTAACCAAAATAAATACAGTATGATTTCATAGTTCCCATAGTCACAACTGTTTGTGCTGCAATCAACAGAGATGATGTTGTTTCATGAAATGATTAGGATAGATGAAATAATAAAATACAGAATGCCAGTGCCTATTAATTTAACTCATATAAACAGAAAATTCTACATAGTATAACTTTTAAAGCAACATTTCAAAATATGATTTGAGTAAGGTAATTTTTTAAAAATATATGTATATAATTAAAACTCAATTAGGAGAATTAAATTAGCCTGATTAACACTCAATAACATTCAACTTCACTAGAAAAATTCCCACCATCTAATTTAGTTTCTCTGTGAAGCTGGAGCTAAAAAAGGCTCCCTAAATGTTTTATTTACTGCCCAATTTCTAGACTGTCTGTACTCAGCATTCACAATAACAAGCTGATGTTAATAAGCCATACATAAAGATCCTACTTATTAAAATACAAATTAGGCACCCCTTATGTTTATACATGTGTATGTACAGTTAATATCGCAGGCTTAGTTGGAAACAAAATTGCTTTAGTTAACCAACCATTGCAATGCAATCAAGAGATTTCAAAAGCAACTGGAAAAGATCTGTTCAGTAGAAATAATAGCAATTATTTTATGCAGAACAATTAATTTTCCAAGCTCCTTTTTCCTTCTCCCACCTGCCCTTAATAAAGTAATTTGTCCATCATAAGTGACATGAGAGGTGCCCTTTAATGCCAGTAAGTTGCACGCAGACCTGAAAGGCAGCTGGTAGACACAGCTTATTTACAAACATTGGTTTGAACTTGTAAATGAATGATCGCATAAATCTTGATCCATGTAAAGTGTATGCCCTTTGTTCCCTCAATTGTACATCCAATTGGGAATTGAGTGGAGCTGAGGGAGAGTGTGAATTACAGGAGCCCTTTCTTGTTGCCAGCATTTTAGTATTTTGCCTTTTGTTCTTGTTGTTCTTGAGATTTCTCTACACTACAGAGTACAGAATGTTAATCAACATTTTGCTTAAGTAATGTTAATGAAACTTCCCTACTTATACTAGAGGGAAGAATCGGCATATTATATTTCATTTTGAAATGTTAATGTACCTTTTAGGAAATTATTTCTGCCTTCTAAATCATCCTAGTGTTAAATTATTAAAGGGTGGCATTAAAGAAGTATTGCACTGATGCATACAGTTAAATGCCTTAAAAGATAAAAGGCTTATAAAGTTTAAAAGAAGGACCTTTTGGAGTATGGCAGCATTTAACTTCAAATTAAACATTTTTAAATGTTTGGTTAAGATATTGACAAAATTTCTGATTGTTCTGTATGTAATCACAAAATAAAGAGACATTTAATGTTGATGATTTCTAATTTCCAACCACGCATGAATTTGATTTTTATTATGGTCTTGAAGGATGTGTTTAACCTTATTGTATGTATATGAATTGAATCATCATCTAGTTTATCAGAAAAGAAAAAAGGAAAAAGGGGAAAAGGGTCGCTTATTTTCGCACTATTTACTTATTTGAATTTGAAGGCAATCTTCTTTCAGGTTCTATTCTTCAAATATAAAATCACTACTATCTCAACTGTCTATCACCTATGGTATTTCAAAGGGAAGTGCTATTGTAAAGGCTTTAGGGAAAATATAAATTGTCAACATGCAAACTGTGACAGATATGTGTCCTGTGAACATCATTTATAGTCCATCAAGAAGGGTACTGGGGAAATGAGTTGACAGGGCTCTAAAGTTCTCTAATTTGTTTTCCCTTTAACAGTCTCTTCTAATGTCAAGCAGTACATTCACAAGTCCTAAATAAATTGTGAGGTGACCTAAGGGGAAATTTAAAACAGAATTTGTTCAAGAATTCTCCCAAACGGTGACGACTATTTGCTAAGAACTCCTAACATTTACTGGGTAAACAATTTATTTTCTATTTAACCATAGAAGATCTAGTAATGGTATCTGTGTCACTGTGGAACTGATTTGTCCTCTTGCATGACTTTTCCTAGCAATACTTCTGTTTGGATATAGGCACTGAGAGAACAGAAAAAAGGAGTTACGTTTCAAGGTAAATTTTTACACATTTTGACATCCGACAAATATGAATACTGCTTAAAATTGTTGGTGCATCACAATTTAATTAGTTTCTTTTTTCTTTCTTACCCTTACAATTGATGATGGTTTGGATTCAGTAAAATAGAGTAATGGCTAGCACACACTGAGAGTTGCTGTGTCATCTACAGTGGTCACCCATTACTTTTGTAAGGAAAAATAAATCACTGCCAAAATGTTAACTTAGTGTCAATGAGCCAATATATCTGGGAAAGGAAACTTTATATACTACATTCCTATTTGTTACGTTACTTTTAACACATCATTTCTCCCTAGAAAGCTGGAAAAGACATACAACCAATAAATGACTACATGAAATATTACCAAATTCCCTTAATGCAAGAAAAGCTTTTTGAAACAGCAATAGAATCTATATACTATGCAATCTGATTTGATGAACTTAATGATTTTTTGGATTCTCAGAAGTACTCAGGATTTAAACTAAAACAGTGCCAATTTATATACCAAGACTAGGAAAAATACAACATCTGACTTCACAACTATTATGCCTTTACACTGCTTTTACTATGCCACCTCTAAGATGGAGAAGAAAAGTGAATGTCACTAATTATTAGTTCTCGAATGGATATTTATTGGGATAAATTACTTTGGCTGTTTTTGGTCTATTCAAGACACACAAAAAAATGCAGGTTTACCTTCCTTACATCTAACAGCAACAAACTGCACTGTAAAATCTTCACTGGATGAGCTTAAAATTTGTCCTCTATACTCAGAAAGGTTGTGTTATTAACTTAATCACTGATTTTTTCTTTATATATTATGGATGACATATTGATCTTTCTTAATGTACCTATAACAAACAATTGTGGATTAAGCCAGTACCTACATGATACCAACAAATCAAGCAATATGATCAATTCAGGTGAAAGAATCAAACTGACAGTCAGGGTCTCAACTGAGTAGACTAAGAGTTTACTTAAGAAATATAAATTTGTGGAAAAGACAGTAAAAATAAATAATATCAGAATCATCAAGCATGAAATACTATTTAACTGTTATCCTATATTATTAGTGAATGAAGTATCATTTTCTATATTTTCCTTTGATAGACAATAAAATCACATAAACACAAAGTAAAAGTGTCAATTCCTAAACCTCAGTTTAGTGTTCTATTGAACCACAACTTTCTTACCTTCAAATATGAGATTGCTGTCTTGCAAATCATTCAAAGACAATTGAACAGTATTATCAAGCTGTCACTCAAACTCTAATCGTATTTTAAATGGGGCGAGGGGGGTCAACATCCCCCAAATGAGTTGTCTGGAATTTTTCTTTGATCAGAAACTAAAGAACTGTTGGTGGGAATGTACACTGATACAGCCACTATGGAGAACAGTATAGAGGTTCCTCAAAAAACTAAACATAGAACTACCATACGACCCAGCAATGCCACTACTGGGCATATACCCTGAGAAAACCATAATTCAAAAAGAGTCATGTACCACAATGTTCACTACAGCTCTATTTACAATAGCCGGGACATGGAAGCAACCTAAGTGTCCATCAACAGATGAATGGATAAAGATGTGGCACATATATACAACAGAATACTACTGAGCCATAAAAAGAAATGAAATTGAGTTATTTGTATTGAGGTGGATGGACCTAGAGTCTGTTATACAGAGTGAAGTAAGTCAGAAAGAGAAAAACAAATATTGTATGCTGACATATATATATATAGAATCTAAAAAAAAAAAAGGTTCTAAAGAACCTAGGGACAGGACAGGAAGAAAGATGCAGACATACAGAATGGACTTGAGGACACAGGGCGGGGGAAGGGTAAGCTGGGACGAAGTGAGAGAGTGGCATGGACATATATACACTGCCAAACGTAAAATAGATAGCTAGTGGGAAGCATCTGCGTAGCACAGGGAGATCAGCTCGGTGCTTTGTGACCACCTAGAGGGATGGGATAGGGAGGGTGGGAGGGAGACACAGGAGGGAGGAGATATGGGGATATATGCATACATACAGCTGACTCACTTTGTTATACAGCAGAAACACAACATTGTAAAGCAATTATACACCAATAAAGATGTTTAAAAAAAAAGAAAAGAAACTAAAGAGATTTTCACTATAAATGATACAATTAAAATATGTAACAGAAGTATTTTAACTATTAAGATCAGGCTTCTTCATTGTGTACCATGGATGTAAGAAGATATAACAGATAGCTAGAGACGAGAGGGAGGGAGGGAGGAAGGAAGGGAGGAGGGAAGGAACACATCACAAGAAGAATTTCTGCAATTTGTATAATTAGCCCAGTGACTCTTGGAGCACAAAAGCAGTTTATCAAAAAAATACGTGCAGAAGTTAATATCAGCTGATGTTTCTAAAAGCAGGCCAGAGCAGACGAAGGATAACTTCCAACTAATGTGGAGCAAGTTAAATTTTAAGAGGCTTTAATGCATCTGTTCTAACTTTAATTGCATTGCCCACCTTCAAAGTGACTACAATATGCATGTCACTTCTTAAAAAATGTCACTTGTTTTTCAACTAGTATATTCATAATACCTACAAAGATTATTCAAATGCTATAATTTAATGTTATTTTTCTGTCATTAATTTTATAAATACCTTTGAATATGAGTATATTTCAAGGTATTCTTTTAAAGCAACGAAGTATAGCTAGCTGTTTTTGGTCCCATAATATCTTAAGAGCCCATCACTAAAAAAAAATATTTTAAATGCAATCATAATTATCCAAACACAAAACATCGATGTACTTATTAAATCAAGTGGTTAAAAAGGGTCCTTACTGCAAAATCCTCCCTCCACTGGTGGGCTGCTTGAACTTTCTCGGCTTCCAAAGCCAGGCGCTGGAAAGAAAACAAGAAATCTTAGAATTCAAATGACCACATGAATACATAACTGTTATACAGTGCTTTAGTTTTCAAATCAATTATTAAGACACATAAAAAAGAAGAGATTCCTTATTCGTGATTCATAAATTCCAAATCATTTAATACTTTAATTTACTGAAGTTGATACATATGTATTTACTCTTCAGTAATATAAATAGCATAGTATTCTTGAATACCATTAAGTTTACTACCTCTACCATCACTGGCAGTAGTGTCCACTTCCAGTGCTTTCCATCAATGACTAACATTTCATTTGTTTTTTTAAAAAAAAGCTTTGATCACTATATTAATCTTAGTAGAATATTGCTTTTCATAAATACCTTTATAGCATATATTTCTATATAACTGGAAATAAAATAACAATGAGAATCAATAAATATGTGCTAAGTGCTGTATAGGCACCTTCTTAATAGCATTTTTAATTTTTTACCAAAAGCCACAAAAATGTAATAATTTTCTCCTTGCTAAAGTACATTCTTAAGAGTTTATTCAAATACCCATGAGTAACAAACAATCATAATCCGCACATCTGAAAAGGCTTTATTTCCCCTTCACTCTTTTTTTTTTTTTTTTTTTTGCGGTATGCGGGCCTCTCACTGTTGTGGCCTCTCCCCCGTTGCGGAGCACAGGCTCCGGACGCGCAGGCTCAGCGGCCATGGCTCACGGGCCCAGCCACTCCACAGCATGTGGGATCTTCCCGGACCGGTACACGAACCCGCGTCCCCTGCATCGGCAGGCGGACTCTCAACCACTGCGCCACCAGGGAAGCCCTCCCCTTCACTCTTATATGCCAAAGTCGTTGGAGAATTCTAGCCTGACCTATTTTCCTTTAGCACTTTTAAAATGTTATTCCGTTAGGTTCAGCTGGAGATGAAATGCCTATTGTCAGCCTGCTAATGACTTTTTGTGGATAAATTCTTTTTTTCCCCCTTGTCTAATAGTTTTTAGAGTTTTCTCTTTGTATTTTCCAACGTTATTATCATATTCTCCGTGTGCTAAACTTTCACAAGACACAGTAACATTTAGCGATTAAGAACAGATTTGAAACCTGACTGCCTGGGTTTAAATACCATCCCTGCTGCATACCAGCTGTGCAAACTTCGGAAAAGTTAAGCCTCTCCTCCCCTTTTCTAATAGGAATAATGTCAAAATCTGCCTCATGGGTTGTTGAAAGGATTAAATGAGATACTATATATAAAGTGCTTAGACCAGTGCCTGGCAGACAGTAAGCAAATATACATGTCAGCTATCTAACTATGAAGAACAATTAAGATTCCATTTGTACACTGTGTCCCTTTGAGTACTGAGTTCACCTGTAGCCTGCCCCCCACACAGCTAGGAGACAGGCAGAATGGGACAAGTATATCAGTAAATATAATAAATGTATTAAACTCATTTATTAGGAGATAGAAATGATCAGGTTAGGTTTTAGAAAAGTATAATCTCATAGTGGTTTGTTGATTCACGTTTCTGATCTTTCACTATGAACTATACTTCAGTGTGTGCTCTTGATGTGGAAGTCTTGCCCATACTGGGGAATGGAAACATCCCTTTCGACTAGTTTTATATTAGTGTATTGGCTTTTATTCCCTCTTCTTTAATATTATAATCATTTTTCTAAACTCTTACATAGGTATTACCAATGACTAAAAAATACTGCCTAGTGGGAAATCTCAAGTTAAGAACCCCTAAGCTAAATCAATTTAAAGGAAAAATTCTCCAGTGTGCTTAAATGACAATGGTTTCAGTTTTTCAACTACTAGACAGCAAGGGAACATAAAAGAAGCTAGTAAATGTAAGATACTGTAGCAGGGAGAGTAACCCAGAAAAGGTTCTCTATCCCTACAAGGTCAAAAACCTAAACAGAGAAAAACCAAGGGAAAAATGTATACATCTCAGTAATATTTATCACAATATTTTTGGAAACTCAAATTCCGTGTGAAAATGTTGCAAGAAAGTGAATAAAATGGCAAAACAAATGGAAATGGAAACCATTTCTTTATAGGAAAACTTTAGTAGGGAAGATAGAAAAAGAAAAGACAGATGAGAAAATAAACACAAAGGCATATTCTTGACAAAATTCAGAACATAAGTCTTCCCTCATTTTTAGCAGGCCACATAAGAACAACTAAATTGTTCATATGTATGGGGCCAATAATAAAATTAAGCATTTTGTGAATTTAAACAAAATACTGGGTAAAACATAAATAAGTTAAATATTTTTTTAGATTAAGAAATATCAGAACTCTAAAATGTCTTGAAGAGGGATATTAACATGTTTTCCTCACGAGACACACAGAAGGAGGCTGCCACCCCAACAAACAAAACACACTGGGGGGCATTCACCCACAAGGCCATACGTGGTTTGCAAGACACCAGCTCTAACTCAACCATGCTGTTCTCTACTCTGGAGAGCAGGAGAAAGTATATAACTTAATGATCTGACTCAGAATCACATGGCTTATAATATGAACTTAATCCATGTTTAATAAGCCAGAGTGACAGTAATCATCACATTTAATTATTTCTAGGAAAAAAGAAGTTAAAGAGGGATGAACAATGGTCACAAACTATCAGACAATTCCCCTAGGGGGAGGAGAGTCCAAATCATCTTTATTTCTAATATATATATATATATAAACACTAATTTTATCAAGTAAATGATACTTATTGCAAGATTCTGAGATAGTTTTAGAAACCTAAAGACCTGTAGTTATGTATAAGAAAAAAAAAGTGTATTTTAAAAGGTTAGTTTAGAGCTGGAAAGTTGCTAAATATTATATACCCCCAGTTTGGAAATCTAGGGATACATAACCATGAAAATGCACTACTATTATCTTCTTTTTTCATGAAGAAATTCGTAATTGTTTTTTTTTTTTTTACCTAGCAGATTTCATGACAAAGCAAAATACAGAACCTTAGAGACTTAGCCTACCTCGGGGAGTGACACAAATAGTTGCTGATGGTGCTTTTTCTTGTGGCAAAAGACCAGCTAGTCATGACTCATAGAAAACTGACATGTCTTCTGGACACTGCAAGTCCTTAATTAACTTCTAGTCAAGTGACATTTTATTTTTAAAGCCAATGACCTACCGTTAAATGCCACAGGCAAATTGTGTTAAAACTGATAAAATTCCTACCTAATAAAATGTGAATATTTGCTCAGTAGGACATCCCTGTTTCCATAGTTAGCTATATATATATATATATATATATATATATAAAAATAGACCCATAGCAATAACCTACTTCAGAAAAAGAAAATGTATCTTTTCTCATTTAATTCATAGTACAGTTTAATATAGTATCAAACATTAAAACTAGACGGAGAACCAGATAGAAACAAAAAACCCAGTTCAGCATAAATACCTATAAGAGAAAATTGAAAATTTTGCTCATATTAAGGTAAGTGAGAAAGTTTCATTAAACGGCTTTATTATAAATGAAACAGCACATGTATATATGAAAATCCTTTGGGTATGGAATGATAAGTATATATACAATGTCATAAAGGTAATAATAATATGTACATCCCTACCTACCTACTGAGCATTTAAAATAAAAAATCATTTTAAAGACTTTTAAGGACTCACAAGTTTAACGAAATGGACTTGAACATAAGCCTTCCGACTCCAAAGCTTATTCTTATTCCACAAGACCAATCTTTAGTTCCCACTAAACCCATCAAAGTGTTAACATCACTTGGCATTCATAGAATACGTGAAGACATAGTAGTATCAAAATAAAAAACACTGGTAGAAAACTATTTCAGGTTAATGGAAAATTTCCCAGTAATTTTTAGAATTTTCTAAAGGCAAATTCTAAAAACAGCACAACGTGTTGTATGTCAATTTGGAAACTATCTTTATGTAAGTCTTGCCCTCAAATCCTGAGAGAATGCTGCTAATCAGAGAAAAAGTTCTTGATATGCAGTGATCTGCAAAGAAAAAAAGAAAAAAGAAAGAAATAGATAACGGGAGAGGTTTTATCAGATCAGAGAAAGATCAGCCCCCTTGAAGGCCTATTCATTCTCAACCTTCACCTTTTTGTCATCTTTATCTCTTCCACTAGCATTGCATCTGGCAAGTGATATGAAAGTTTAATAAAAGCAGTATAGCTGTACAGTATAAAAAGAAATAATTCTATCATTCTCCTTAACAATACTTAAATGTATTTTTTTCTTGGAAATAAGAGTATTTTCCAAACCTGTAAATAACTTGCTTCCTAGACTGTATGTTTATTGCAGATGAAAGATAAAGTTCTCTGAAACATTTAATTACAAAGAATTTTCTTTTGATAGTTTTGAAAGTAAACCTTCAGGGATCATATGACAGTTCCATTAGACTCCAACAGTGTTGGTACTTATATTAATAATATCAAGAATTGAAATATCATTCAAAGAAACATCTCTAATTCAAAACAATTTCTTTGGCTAGTGTATGTCAAGATTTTTCAGACTTACCAGTAAAATATGCGTGTGTTATATGATTAATCTTCAAATAGTTAACACCCAATAAGGATGAACAAATTATTGTATTATGCCTCTGTTGACAAGTTCTCCCTAACCTCATCAAACCCTCTTAACATATCAAAATAATCAGGATAATCATTTGAATGGTCTAACAATATCTATCGAAAATAGCAAACTTACATCAAAGAACAGACTTCTATGTTCTGAAGAAAAGTGTACAGGTGCCATCAATAACTTTGGAGCTATAGCTAAAATAAGCATGCGCTTTTGAATCAGACATATCTGGTTTACAATTTTGGTGCTGCTATTCACTAACTATAGGATTTAGGCAACGGACTTAACATTTTTCAGCATTTAACAATAATATTTATTTGATATATTTTCTATTGGTATGCTCAAAACCATATATCAAAGTTTTACTTCCATTTGAATCGTACAAACACAAATACCTAGAACAGAATATGTTAGAACTGTACTCACTGATGACCACTTCAATATGTATATAAGTGAGTGAAATGAATGAAAACATCTTAACGGCCCCTAAATTTTCACTGTAGTTTGCTCTGCAAGAAAGCTCTTATCTATGGAACTATAGGGTGGGCCAAAAGCAAATGCAATTTAGGGAATATAGCAGTTTAATACAATAGTCAATAAAATGAGTTCTTCAGTTTATTTCATTTTATTTTTACTACAAGTAAAATGAGAAAGGAGAGGAGATCATTGTTCTGCTTTCTCACCTTATTTCCTGAAATACGAAAAAAAAAAGATTTGAGGTGTGACATTTCTTTTGTATTTCTTAAGGTGATAGAAAGCTTGAAGACCTCAATAGAAAAGATAACATCATAACCCCATGAATATTTAGTATAATGTTCCATCTAAAAGGTACAAATACTCTTTTCTTTCTAATAACTTTCACCAAATAATGGGAAACAATGCAAAATGTTCACTTAAATTCACATAAAACAACGTATAAACAATGTTTCTTTAAATTCATATAAATATATATACCCAGCAGAATTCTACCAAAGCCTTCTAACAACTTGTTATATCCTAGTGAACAAGGAGTTTAGTATAAAAATCTTCACGTGTAGAGAAATTGCTTTATACTTTTTTAAAAATCACACCTGCTATACTTATGTATTGTTTGAAACGTTTTTATAAAGGAACATTATTGGTACTTTGAAAAAGATCTATTGGCTAAAGAAGCCAGGCTGGAAGCTGGGATTTGAGAAAAGTTATAAAAATTGAATAGGTTAAGTAGGATGAGTTTTACCTTTGCCATGTTTTGACACTTGATGACTGTGATCGCTACAGGTAAATATACATCCTGACTGGGAAGAGAAGTACAGTGCGCATTTGCTCTTATTCAACAGACATTTACTTAGCACTTGCTACATAGAAGTGTTTAGGAAAAACTACAGGACTCAGTTCCTGCTTCTAAAGGGAACTGCCACACATTCATATACCATATATCATGTCCTATATAACATACAGTCACACACACACACTTAACATCATAGGATCAGTGTTCAACAGATGCTTTCTTAATGGTTACAATATACATTTGTTAGTTTTAGTTTAGTTACAGTGGAATCAGTGACATGGTGAATAAATTTTTTAAAATTTTGTTTTTATCAAGAATGGCAATGTCTCAAAAATAAAGAACAGGAAGGATTCTAAAAAGAATGAGTACTGCTAGCCAATGTCAAGTTTTAGCCTTAGGTCTTTTAATTTGGTTTGGGAGGAGATTAAAAGCACTGAAAAGTAGAGAAACAAACAATCTGGAATTCATCACCCAGAATTCATTTTTATCTTTAATTAAAATTGTCTTTATAACTTTTAATGTGAAAAATAAAATGGTACAAATAACCTTGAAGTTCACCTTATTCATCCCTTGACCAATTTCCCTACCCGCAGCAATCACTATAAATGAATTTGTCGGTATCCTCCGGCACTGTGTGGCACGCATTTTTTTTAATTATGTGAACGTTTTCTGATACTGATGTTGTTGATTCTTCTTTCGAATAGGCTGCATGCAGGTTGAATACTGAAGAGAAACTCCACCGGCTTCATGGGGGGAATGATTTGTCTAAAGTGAAACCTATCACCCTTGCAAGTGATGGTTTAGATTGGACAAGAGATTTGGTTAATGTCAATGAGTTTCGAGAAATGGTTTGCTGGTGGTTTGGGAAAGTAAAGATAATGCACAGAGGAGGGAAGAATCCTCAGGGAAACATAGCTGGAACCATCTCTAAGCCCCCTTTTCAACACCAAAAGCCTATGCATTTATTGCATCCTTATCGTCAAAACACAGAACAGGCATTATTTGTAAACATAGTCCTACCTATTCCATCTCTCCATCAAGAGACCATCATTCTGTTCTCATAGGCGCTACTTATGCAGTTTGAAAGACGCTAAATCAACACTTAAGCAAGGCAACTTATCCAAAGACATGACAATCACCTTTCAATATGGTTCTATGGCTTAGCAAGCCCACTCTTACAAAGATGACTAAATTCTGTTTTTATGTTTTACTGATGCTTGCCTAAAGCATACTTTAGCAGACTTTCTGCTTTTAATGACATGAAACATGAGCACATAATTATAATTATTATCTTTCTTTTTTTCAAATCATTTTCATTTTTCTAGCAGGGTAGTCCCAAATTGATTCCAAGACAAAGAAAACGTGTATTTTAAAAAATAAAATCCAATTTTAATTTAGAAGAATATATTCCAATGACTTGAGGAATTCTACCAAACTCGGAAAAATAACTTAGCATCAGTTCATCTATTTGAGTTTATGGAGGGGTTAAAAAAAAGGAGTTTGCCTTTTTGAGCATTGCTTCTCAAGTGAAACAGAAGAGACTACATAACATATAACTTTTAATACATATTTTGATTAAAATTATTTGTAGACTGACCAAGTAGAAATAAAGTATGTAATCTTGCTATTTATGTCTATTCAAATATTTTAACACTTCTGGACATACTGGAACCGTGACATAAGTAGAGGATTATCAAGATTAATAGCAAAACATCAATTTTTGTCTATATTAAGTAAATCATGTACAAATCTTATACTGTACTCATAAGGTACAATGTAAGGTTACAGATTATTTCTTTTAGATGGCCTATCATTTTCCTACAATTGATTTCATTCCAGGTTATATGAAATAAAAATTGTATAATATGAATAGTATTTTTCTTTCTAGTGTAAGATTTAAGGGCGTATAACATATGCAAAACATATAAATAAAAGTTGCTGAAATCAAGCCAGTCATCATTTACTCTCCTATTTTTGGCCCAGTGAAAATTAAATCTTTTGGAACATGGCTTCTGGATCTTGTTGTACAGATTTCAGCCTGGATCTGCCATATTAAGGAAATGCTTTTGAAATTAACCACAAAGCTTCAAGTCTAATATTCAGAGACGTAATTAGCTCCAAATAAACTGGCAGACTCTTGGAATACATAAGCCAGGTAAAGGAGATGTCATCTGGTAAGAACAGCAAAACTCCTCTTATCAGTAGTGAAAGTAAATTAATACACAACTCACAATTATCACTACCTTTTTCTTGGCTCTACAGGACCAACACTAAAATAAAAGACTGTTGAACTGAATATAATTTCTACATCAGCTCTACACTTTGACACCTGAGAAGAATCACCAGATAAGCCTGTTCAAATCACCTGGACCACATACAAACCCACTCAACCCCACGACCATCCAAAGATTCTGATTCTATACTTGGTATCATTCCCAGAAATCTACATGCTTAATAAAATACACCTTTTCCATGGACTAAACTTTGAAAACACTCCTCTAGAGGGTAATATTTTTAGCTATATTAGACACATGGATGTAATTACTCTTTGAAAAACACCGTTCAAAATAGAAGCACGATTTGATAGACGGAAAAAAAATAACCCACTAGTGCCCTATCCTTACACTATCCTGACTCCCATCACGTAATTTATCTCTCTCTCATCTTTTTCCGTTTTTTTCTCTTCCTTCCTGCTCCCTCATTTCCTTTTCCCTCTCCTCTCTCTCTCACACACACACTTTCAATAAACTACTAAATGTGGGTTCATTAGGCACAGGACACAGTTCTTTCATGTCTGTACACATCCAGTATTTCACACAATGTGTGGCAGAGAGCTAACGCTCAATTGCTGTGTGTAGAAATGTATAAGTAATCATTTTCAAACCCTGTCAAGGTTTTATCTCAGTTGTATCAAGATTTATAACTAGGTTCACTTACATTATCACCATTCATTATCATGATACTTTGAGAGGCCACAAAACTTGTTCCCACATGACAAGCATATTCCTGAATCAATACATCACTACCGAATTCTTAAAAATTGCTGGATTAATTCATCACCACCTGATCCTTAAAATTTAGTAGAATTTAGCTGTGAATGTGATAGGGATCCAGACTAATCCATGTAATTCCACTCTGGGATTCCAGAACTAATCTATTGATATAATCAGTTGCCTTATTCTTTAAATGTCGAATACCAGTGCAGGTTCAGAAATCCAAGAAACCACATCCACAATGGCCACCCAGATCCATTTTGGCTGCCTGAACCATAGTTCCTCCATTCTGATTCTTTTTTTTTTTTTTTCTTGCGTTATGCGGGCCTCTCACTGTTGTGGCCTCTCCCATTTGCGGAGCACAGGCTCCGGACGCGCAGGCTCAGCGGCCATGGCTCACGGGCCCAGCCGCTCCGCGGCATGTGGGATCCTCCCGAAACGGGGCACGAACCCGCGTCTCCCGCATCGGCAGGTGGACTCTCAAGCACTGCGCCACCAGGGAAGCCCCATTCTGATTCTTAAATGATTTTAATTATGTCATCACTCTTCCCTCTGAATTAATCCTACAACCAGTCACCATTTGGGATACAATTCTCCATGGGTCTTTCATGTTTCTGCACCACATGTGAACAGAGGCAAGGACAGCCTCTATTCTGGACTATTTTCTCAAGAATGTTTGTGCAGCAAACAGCCTTGGAAGACAGAGAGTGTCTCCCTGCAGGGCAGAGGACAGATTTATTTGTTGCTCAGGAAAATAAAAATAATCCTGTGGGGAAAAATTTAGGCAGGCTTGCCGGTAGGCGCCCTTTAAAAGAGTGGGGTTTCCCAAGTTCAGGGTTCAGTGTTCCTCAGCTGTGACACAAGCTCATGGCATAGGCACTGTCCACCTGGGCTACTCAGTATGGCCCCCTAGACTTGATGGTCAGGAGTTACCCATGGGAAAACAAAGCCCATGCTGCCTCCTGTGTGGGGACGTATAAATCCATTGTGTCCAACTCAGGGAGGCTCCTGAACCAGTGAAATGGTGGTTGGCTAGCTTGTTAGCTTGCACGAAGGGTAAAATCTCAGATCCTTCCCACTACTTGATATACCATATCTGGTTGAGCCTGCTTCCATAAAAATGTTCACTGGTCCATCTCCATATCTTCAAACTTTCACCATCAAATAACTAATGTAATCTTTATTTTGTCTTCAGTTCTTTCCTGAGTGTGCATTTTGCACCCTTCTCAAAGTGTGTCTAGACCAGCAGGGGCAGCATCACCTGGAAAAAGGTTAGACACACATATTCTTAGATCCCATCCCAGACCTAACGAATAGAAGCTCTGGGGGTGGGTCCTATCAATCTGTTTTAACAAGACCTTCCTGTGATTCTAATATGAACTAAAGTTTGAGAAGCACTGTTCTAAAATAAAAATGCATAGCATAGTTCAAGCAGAACAATGCTACTACCTTAACAGCAAGCTCTTGAAGCTGTGGGAAATAAAATGAGAACAAACTATTTGTCCTAAAGCCCTCTTTCTGAAAAAACAAACCTTGTAAATCAGACATACTGGAGACGATTCAGAAGTCTAAATATTCCCTTGTATATATATGCCACATCTTCTTTATGCACAATATATCTGTATCTTTAGCCATGGTCTAAAATTACCTTCTCTTATACAATTTTTTTCTTTGAAATATATTATTGAAACACACTGCCTTAATCTGCCTTAATTTATGGTCTTTACGGTTCTCTCCTTCCTTCCTCCCCTTCTTCCTTCCCTTCTTCCTTGTATACAGGATACTAAGTGAGTTAAACTTGCTTAGTTCTTATAAGCCCACTACTCACAATTTGCAGGCACCTTTATAGGCTTCAGGCTTCATTTTGTTTTTCATATGTTGGTTGGCAAATACAGCATAAAGCACAAAAGTTTATTCAAGTTAGAAAGGGAGAAATTGCTTTACTTATAAGAAAGTGATCAAATTTTGTAGGAAGCAGGTAATATAAAAAGAACTGGTGAAGTATGCAACCACTTTTAAAAAGAAGGAAAAAGATGTGTTAAGACCATTTTTCACTGTCAGATGTTTTGCGTGAGGCTCTGCTTTCCTGTAAATCTAGGAATGCAGCAAAGTTCACATGAGTTTTACTAGTCTATGAAAAGAGTAAAAATACTATTGAATTGAACATGATGCAAACTGACATAATTAATAAAAAAAAGATGTAGTATAATAGATGAGAAGTACCTTTGAAATTTTTTTTTTGCTAATCTTTTGTTTTTAAGAACAAACAGAAGGTGAGTCCAAAAGCTTCAACTCTCTTTAAAGACCATAACTAGACACAGGAATAGAAATAAATACATCTGGTCACAGAATGTATATTTGTAATTTATCTTTAGTTTCATATATGCATACCTATGATTTTACATATGTAGTAATAAACTGAGAACAAGTGAAAAAAAAAAGATTATCAGGAAGGGCAGATTAAAAAAATCTACCAGGCTTCCCTGGTGGTGCAGTGGTTGAGAGTCCGCCTACCGATGCAGGGGACACGGGTTCGTGCCCCGGTCCGGGAAGATCCCACATGTCGCGGAGTGGCTGGGCCCGTGAGCCATGGCCGCTGAGCCTGCGCGTCCGGAGCCTGTGCTCCGCAACAGGAGAGGCCACAACAGTGAGAGGG
>NW_006780922.1:57017-82162 GCF_000442215.2 Lipotes vexillifer
AAAAAAAAAAAAAAAAAAAAAAATCTACCAAATCTATTTTGATATCCTAAAGTGAAAACTAACTTAAAAGGTTTATCCTGTCAGTAAAGGATCATTTTTTTAATACATAACTTATCCTTCAGCACATAATAATCACTAAAGTGTTTATCACCATATTTCCCTTGTCATAATTCAAGAGTTTTAAAACAGGCTGAATTATTAATCCTCCAAATCAACTCACAGACAGACAGACATCCATTACCTTCCACTGCCCTGAATACCTTTTGAGCAGGTAATTTAAGAGGGTAGTTACAACACATAAATTTAAAGTACTGGTAAGGGCTTCCCTGGTGGTGCAGTGGTTGAGAATCTGCCTGCCAGTGCAGGGGACATGGGCTCAAGCCCTGGTCTGGGAAGATCCAACATGCTGCGGAGCAAGTAGGACCGTGAGCCACAACTACTGAGCCTGCGTGTCTGGAGCCCGTGCTCCGCAACAAGAGAGGCCGCGATAAGTGAGAGGCCCACGCACCGTGATGAAGAGTGGCCCCCGCTCACCACAACTAGAGAAAGCCCTCGCACAGAAATGAAGACCCAACACAGCAAAAATAAATAAATAAATTTAAAGTACTGGTAAATGCATTAACTTCCTAGTATTACATAGTAACTAAAGTTACTACATAAAGTATTCAGCTATTCTGAATTTAATTTTGAAGTTAGCTCTTATTTTTAGTTAAAATTTTGTGCAGGGCTTGTTCAACAATTCTGGAAACCATAAAAGATGTACTGACTTTGAAAATAGGGGAGAATTTATTTAATTTCTCTACACTTCTGTTTCTTCATCTGTAAAACAGAGATAATAATACCTTTTCACAGAATTGTTTAGGGATTAAACGAGATTTTTGCTAAATAAACACAGCAGTGACATCTTCGTCAACATTAGCCTTTAGGAATTAAGAAGGGGAAAAAGGAGTTCTTTCACTTTATTGAAGGTATAATCAAACAGCTATCAATATATGTCACTATGGTCTAAGTAAATTGCAGTGTGTCCAAGGTCCTGTCAGATTACAGCTGCTTGAGCCACCCTCCATCCTTTTAATTTTACAATAACCATTTTGCATGTCCAGCTCCCCTCCAACCACCCTCCCTTTGATTCTTATTCTATCAAAGGAGATTTGTTTCCTTTACCTCAGGCTACCCTCTGACTGGCTGTAAACTATTTATCATTCCTGCCATGTTATCTTCATTTCTTTTTAGTTTAAAATAATTTACCTTTGAGTTTCATTAACTCTTCACAGGCTGCCAATCTGGTGAGTGGGTTGTTGGCTCAGGAAAAAAAAAAAAAATCTAATCTTACACAATAGGCAAATTTTCTATTTTGCTAATGTTGCTATGGAAATACTTTTATTTTATGTTTTTGCTAATACATTGGGGGTGAACGTATCACATTCTGTAGTAGATAAAAGTGTGTACTGTGTGCTCCTCCCCCACTTGTATAATTTCTCCTCCAAGGATTTGGAAAATCGCTATGATGTGTAAATCAGTCAAATTGGCAAAATATGCAATTTACTAGGTTTTTTCAAATATCAGAAACATCATCTGCTACTAATCTGCAGAAAACATGCCATTCCTGTTCCTCCCTTTGACAGAGCAGGTGGTTTTTATTTTTTTATTCATTTTCTTTATTTTATCTTTTACTTTTTGACTGTGCCACACAGCTTGTGGGATCTCAGTTCCCCGATCAGGGATTGAACCCAGGCCACGACACTGAAAGCACTGATATTCAGTATTTTTTGGTTTTTACTTTTAACTTGAGTAACATTATTATTTCTCCTTACCCTCAAGTAAGTGTTAACAATTTGAGTAAAAAGCTTCCAGTAAATGATAATATCAAATTTCTCTTAATAATGCTCACACTATTATCCTGTAACTTTCTGCTCATATTTCTTAGATATAAACTTCTAAGAAGTGATAAAATTTTAAACCCTTGGCTCTCAGGCGGAAAGTTCAAGAAGCCTTTTTTTTTTCCTTTTTAAGAAGATTAAAATTGTATATTCATTATACAAGGCACATGATGTTATTAAGAATAATGATGGTTAAAATGTGTGTGGCTCTTCACAATTTATAGAATTTCTTTTACAGATGGCACCTCTGTTGACCATCATAATGAGATAAAAAATAAGAAGGGCTATGACATCATTTAGGTATTTATTCTTTGCCAAGCACCTTACAGGAATTATGCCATCTGTCTTTCTTACAAACTTTGTAGATACACCTTTTATAGAGGAGTAGACACACTTCGGAGAGCCAGTAATGTAGGGTAACTTAAACAGCTCTGAGGTCTGTTTGCTCATCTACACATGGAATTAATGATAGTATCTACGATGCTTGTAGGATGGGATAATTCCTATAAAGTGCTTAGCAAAGAGACAATGGTGGAGGAGCTGGAATTTGAATAAGGCTACCTATTCCAGAGCCCTGCCCCTAGCCTACCTTTTAAAAGAAGTTATACAACTTGCCCTCAATAACACATAAGTAGAAGACAAACTATGAACAAGAAGTAATTTCTGCTCATTCCATATTCAGTAGAGAGGAGCTCAGGTATGTATGTACCAAACAACCAATGAAGCACTTTAAAAAAGTCGCCCTCAGCATTTGATGTCTTGCTCATTTTCTAATTAGCAGAATTCTTTCACATCTGATTATTCTTCTGTCCCCACCCCACTGCACTCCACTGCTTTGCCATAGCATTTCTAGGCTAACACAATAGGTGAAATGAGATAAAGTTGCAGAGCTAAAAATTAGATAAGCGTTATCCACCCTGATAACTCAAAAGTGGCAATGTTACTATCAATAAGAATGAATATCAAGAATGGAAGAAATGATCAGTTCAAAACAAACAAACAAAAAATGCATTGTGGAGGTAAGTCTCCCTCCTCACAAACTCCATTAACTCAATCCTTCAAGAGAGATCTATGATACCTAATGATTAAAAAGGCAAGTGAAGGGGAAGAATGGTGCCTAGTTTGGACACATAGACTGTACCTACTCTGTCCAAGTTTGAAACAGCAGATGAAATGTTCCTGCAGAGATTTATTTACCCAAGGTATCTAGGAGCTTTCAATATACCTCTAGTTGTGCTTATCCCAGCCCCCAAGGACTCGTGAAAAAAATGCTAAAAATTATTTTACCAAAATCTCTGTAAGGGATTAATGGCCCAAAGTGCAACTTTGATGTGTGTTACAGAGCGAAGTGAAGTGAAGGGTGCAGGGCGTTACTGTCATTAGTGTTACTGTGGTGTGACAAAGCCAGCAGGCTCCAAAATGCCTCAGCCTGACAGAGATGGAGGGTTATTGCCATATGCAGAGACAGTCTCAAAGAAATATGTTTGGACAACTATGCGTTTAAAAGCTTATCACGCTCCTTTTTTATCTCTAGGTTGAGTAACATGTTGGGGAACATGTTAAAGCAAAGGGAATAGAATGGAAGACTCCTTGAAAAGCGATCTAATAGCGATCATAATAGCTAACGAGTATATATCCACATATGATAATATGATGCATCCAAGAAAGATGCATGATGGATTTAGACACAGATCTGAATTCTAACTGTTGCTCTCCCACTTATTATGTATAATCTTTAAACCCCAGTTTCTTCTCGTATAAAAAGAAGATGATGATCTCAAATATCCTCACAAGTTTATGGTGAAAATTTAAGGTCACAATAGACATAAACCATCTAAGACTTAATCATATCTCTAAAGTTGTCTTTTCCTTCCATAACCCTTGATCCACTTTTAAGGTCACAAATGATAATAAATGATTTTATAAAATCCATGAATCTATACTTCACACATATCTAGTTTTAAATAAATATCAGTAATATAAAATGTGGCATAGTGAAAAAATGATTTGGTGAATACTGAAAAATATGATCCTATTTTCAACTGAATGCACATGAAATCTACGTTTCTACTTTCAATCAGTCTCACAGGTTGAAGGTAAATACCATAATAATCCATAAAATGAGTACATTCCGAAAGGATTAGTCATCTGAAAGTAAAAACTGTATAGAAAATTATTAAATTGGAATCCTTTCAAGTATCATAGAATCTTGAAATGATCTAGCCTACAGAATATTAACAATGGAAATAAGGACAATGTACAATAGTATTTATTAAGCCAGAAATATCTGTAGATGAGAATCATTTCAATTACAACATCAGAAAAGGTCAAAAGATCATCTACACATAAATAGGTAAACAAAACAAGAAATAAAGATAGTCAAGATTTCTGAGGAAATTGCTAATAGCCATCAACAAATTAAAAATGATTTAAGTAATCAAATCAATCAACGTGTATTTGTAATCACTTCCTTTCTATCTGAAGAACTTGATTTTAGGAGCTACTAAGAATGCTGTGATAAGCTGAGAGCTAAACTTCATGCTCAGATCATAGCACATCATAATCTACCTGGGGAAAAGATCACTAAGAGAAAGAAACATAAAATAGACCAAAAGTATACTAAGAAAATATTAGTTTCGATTAGATGGATTTGTGAAAAAGGTAGGAAGCAGAAAAAGAATTTAGCAGACAGGGAGAAAATGATATCTGGTGGGTAAGACAGCGAAAAACAAAACAACACATGCTCATATTTAAGGAATAGTTTACTTGTTTGGCTTGTTGCATGTCAAATAAAGTAATGTAGCATAAATTTGTCTAGGAAAATAAGGTAATATGTTGTTGAAAGCATCACTGTAGGAAATTGGTACGATGTCTACCTTCTAAATAACCAGTAAAGAAAATTAGGTTTTTAAGAATCCACCAACTTGAACACTATGAAAGGAGTATTTGGGCTGCAGTGTTCTGGTCTTATTTAATGCATAAGAACAGTATTAATGCAATTATTTAATGGGTAAGCACAGTAAGACAGACTGGTGACTGGGAATCCAGAAAGATGTAGCAGGCTCCATGTGTCCCTGAATTTTTCCCTGCTTGGCCAATAGTGCTCTAAAGTTTCTCCATACAAGATTTACTCATTTGGCCTAAACCTGTATTACTTATTCCAAAAGTGCTCCTAAACTGAAATATCCACAGGAATAGTCATCATCAGTTTTCTTAGCATGGAATTACTGTGACTTCATTTATTATATTGTTTTTAGAGATGGGAGACAAACAGGATACCAGAAAAAGGGAAATTTCACAAGAATTTACAAGCAAAGACGAATAAAAGCATTACTTTAGACTAAGAGGTACCACCTGATTATGGCACGTCCGGGGAAAGGTTCAGAGCAGTAGATCCTGGAGAGAAATGAAAGAGCAGAGAAGAACTTGATTTTTACAAAATGGGATACAGGAGGGACAAGAACACACACAGGAAAGGTTTCATTCACAGAGTTGTTATTCAGTGAGATGCTGGAAATACATAGATGAGAAAAGAGTCATAGCTGCATTAGGGCTACTCAAAGGGATAGATGTGATTTTGCTTTAGAAAGAATTTAAATTATCTTTTGAAAATCATGAATGAATTAAAAGTTTACAGTAAATAAATGGAAATGATGGGAGCCGCAAACTTTACTTCATATACATTTCAAAGATAAGCAATTTGAAATGAGTTTATTGTTTGAAATTATTAGCTAAACCTTCCTTGCCTTGAAAAAATTCCCTGCTACAGAATTTGTAATCAAACAGTCGAGGGTCCAATTATTGGAAACTGCCATTTTTGGACTCCTGACTGAATGATTTTTAAGTCACAGAAGCAAAATTTTATAACTAAAAGTAACAATCCTAGAAGCAAAAATAATATTGCTATTCACATCCACAGAAAGAATTATCTCCACAGTAAGGCTGTACTGCTCTTGTTCTATGCATGGAGAATTCAGTTTATCAATTAGTTTTTCTTTATCCTGAATGTAAGCCAATGTTTAATTGCTTCATATCCATAACTGTATTAACCTTGAATAAATTGTTTTAAATAAAAAAACTTGTTCTATGACACAAAGGAGATGAATTACTAAAAGACAACAGCAATCCTTTCCTATCAATCAAAGAGGCAGAAAAGCATGGCCACCTAGTGAGGGTTCAGCTTCATTAACTTTCCTCAAATCTCATTTGTAATATAAAAGACCACCATATATTCAATTCCCAGAAAGATAAATTTAATCAACCCAATAGTGTGTGGATTTGTTTATACCACCATTACTCATTATCTAACTGCAATCTCAGGCCCTCTTCAAATTGTAATATCATCTTATTAAATATTCTCTGCTAGTACTTTGGACTGTTTTCAACTGAAAAAGGGATTCCTCCAATATCCTTAAACGCATCACCGAGTCCTCTTGGCATTATGATAAAAAGTCAAGTCATAAAAATCTTATGTTGTGAGTCCCTCCCATCAGGAAACTTCCAAAAGCCTATTAGACAGCCTCCTCCACCAGAGGGCAGACAGCAAAAGCAAGAAGAATGACAATCCTGCAGCCTGTGGAACAAAAACCACATTCACAGAAAGATAGACAAGATGAAAACGCAGAAGGCTTTATACCAGATAAAGGAACAAGATAAAACCCCAGAAAAACAATGAAATGAAACAGACATAGGCAATCTTCCAGAAAGAGAATTCAGAATAATGATAGTGAAGATGATCCAGGACCTCGGAAAAACAATGGAGGCAAAGATCGAGAAGATGCAAGAAATGTTTAACAAAGATCTAGAAGAATTAAAGAACAAACAAACAAAGATGAACAGTACAATAACTGAAATGAAAAATGGACTAGAAGGAATCAATAGCAGAAGAACTGTGGCAGAAGAATGGATAAGTGACCTGGAAGACAGAAAGGTGGAATTCAGTGCTGCAGAACAGAATAAAGAAAAAAGAATGAAAAGAAATGAAGACAGCCTAAGAGACCTCTGGGACAACATTAAATGCAACAACATTTGGATTATAGGGGTCCCAGAAGGAGAAGAGAGAGAGAAAGACCCGAGAAAATATCTGAAGAGATTAGAGTTGAAAACGTCCCTAACATGGGAAAGGAAATAGCCACCCAAGTCCAGGAGGCGCATAGAGTCCCATACAGGATAAACTCAAGAAGAAACATGCCGAGACACACAGTAATAAAACTCGCAAAAATTAAAGGCAAAGAAAAATTATTGAAAGCAGCAAGGGAAAAACAACAAATAAAATACAAGGGAACTCCCATAAGGTTAACAGCTGATTACTCAGCAGAAACTCTACAAGCCAGAAGGGAGTGGCATGATATACTTAAAGTGATGAAAGGGAAGAACCTACAACCAAGACTACTCTGCCTGGCAAGCATCTCATTCAGATTCCATGGAGAAATCAAAAGCTTTACAGACAAGAAAAAGCAAAGAGAATTCAGCACCACCAAACCAGCTCTACAGCAAATGCTAAAGGAAATTCTCTAAGTGGGAAACACAAGAGAAGAAAAGGACCTACAAAAACAAGCCCAAAACAATTAAGAAAATGGTCATAGGAACATACATATCCATAATTACCTGAAACGTGAACGTATTAAATGCTCCAACCAAAAGACACAAACTTGCTGAATGGATAAAAAAACAATACCTATATATATACTGTCTACAAGAGACCCACTACAGACTTAGGGACACATATATACTGAAAGTGAGGGGATGGAAAAAGATATTCCATGCAAATGGAAATCAAAAGAAAGCTGGAGTAGCAGTACTCATGTCAGATAAAATAGACTTTAAAATAAACAATGTCACAAGAGACAAGCAAGGACACTACATAATGATCAAGGGATCAATCCAAGAAGAAGATATAACAATTATAAATATATATGCACCGAACATAGGAGCACCTCAATACATAACGCAACTGCTAAACAGGTCTAAAAGAGGAAGTCAACAGTAACACAATAATAGTGGGGACTTTAACACTTCACTTACACCAATGGACAGATCAGCCAAACAGAAAATTAATAAGGAAACACAAGCTTTAATGACACGATAGACCAGATAGATTTAGTTGATATTTATAGGACATTCCATCCAAAAACAGCAGATTATACTTTTTCTCAAGTGCACACGGAACATTCTCCAGATATGATAGATCATACCTTGGGTCACAAATCAAGCCTCGGTAAATTTAAGAAAATTGAAATCATATCGAGCATTTTTTCGACCACAATGCTATGAGATTAGAAATCAATTACAGGGGAAAAAATGTAAAAAAAAACAAACACATGGAGGCTAAACAATACGTTACTAAATAACCAAGAGATCACTGAAGAAATCAAAGAGGAAATCAAAAAATACCTAGAGACAAATGACAATGAAAACATGACGATCCAAAGCCTATGGGATGCAGCAAAAGCAGTTCTAAGAGGGAAGTTTATAGCTATACAAGCCTACCTCAAGAAACAAGAAAAATCTCAAATAAACAATCTAACCTTACAACTAAAGGAACTAGAGAAAGAAGAACAAACAAAACCCAAAGTTAGCAGAAGGAAAGAAATCATCAAGATCAGAGCAGAGATAAATGAAATAGAAAAAAAGAAAACAATAGCAAAGATCAATACAACTAAAAGCTGGTTCTTTGAGAAGAAAAACAAAATTGATAAACCATTAGCCAGACTCATTAAGAAAAAGAGGGAGAGGACTCAAATCCATAAAATTAGAAATGAAAAAGGAGAAGTTACAACAGACACCACAGAAATACAAAGCATCCTAAGAGACTACTACAAGCAACTCTATGCCAATAAAATGGACAACCTGAAAGAAATGGACAAATTCTTAGAAAGGCATAACATTCCAAGCCTGAACCGGGAAGAAATAGAAAATATGAACAGACCAATCACAAGTAATGAAATTGAAACTGTGATTTAAAATCTTCCAACAAACACAAGTCCATGACCAGATGGCTTCACAGGTGAATTCTAGCAAACATTTAGAGAAGAGCTAACACCCATCCTTCTCAAACTCTTCCAAAAAATTGCAGAGGAAGGAACACTCCCAAACTCATTCTACGAGGCCACCATCACCCTGCTACCAAAACCAGACAAAGATACTACAAAAAAAGAAAATTATAGACCAATATCACTGATGAATACAGATGCAAAAATCTTCAACAAAATACTAGCAAACAGAATCCAACAACACATTAAAAGGATCATAAACCATGATCAAGTGGGATTTATCCCAGAGATGCAAGGATTCTTCAATATACACAAATCAGTGTGATACACCATATTAACAAATTGAAGAATAAAAACCATATTATCATCTCAATAGATGCAGAAAAAGCTTTTGACAAAATTCAACACCCATTTATGATAAAAACTCTCTAGAAAGTGGGCACAGAGGGAAACTACCTCAACATAATAAAGGCCATATATGACAAACCCAGAGCAAACATCATTCTCAATGGTGAAAAACTGAAAGCATTATCTCTAAGATCAGGAACAAGACAAGGATGTCCACTCTCACCACTATTATTCAACACAGTTTTGGAAGTCCTAGCCATGGCAATCAGAGAAGAAAAAGAAATAAAAGGAATACAAATTGGAAAAGAAGAAGCAGAAGTGTCACTGTTTGCAGATGACATGATACTATACATAGAGACTCCTAAAGATGCCACCAGAAAACTACTAGAGCTAATCAATGAATTTGGTAAAGTTGCAGGATACAAAATTAATGCACAGAAATCTCTTACATTCCTATACACTAATGATGAACAATCTGAAAGAGAAATTAAGGAAACACTCCCATTTACCACTGCAACAAAAAGAATAAAATACCTAGGAATAAACCTACCTAGGGAGACAAAAGACCTGCATGCAGAAAACTATAAGACACTGATGAAAGAAATTAAAGATACCAAGAGATGGAGAGATATACCATGTTCTTGGATTAGAAGAATAAACATTGTGAAAATGACTATACTACGCAAAGCAATCTACAGATTCAATGCAATCCCTATTAAATTACCAATGGCATTTTTTACAGAACTAGAACAAAAAATCTTAAAATTTGTATGGAGACAGAAAAGTCCCCAAATAGACAAAGCAGTCTTGAGGGAAAAAAACGGAGCTGGAGGAATAAGACTCGCTGACTTCAGACTATATTACAAAGCTACAGTAATCAAGACAATATGGTAGTGGCACAAAAACAGATATATAGATCAATGGAACATGATAGATAGCCCAGAGATAAACCCACGCACCTATGGCCAACTAATCTATGACAAAGGAGGCAAGGATATGCAACGGAGAAAAGACAGTCTCTTCAATAAGTGGTGCTGGGAAAACTGGACAGCTACATGTAAAAGAATGAAATTAGAACACTCCCTAACACCATACACAAAAATAAACTCAAAATGGATTAGAGACCTAATGTACGACCAGGCACTATAAATCTCTCAGAGGAAAACATAGGAAGAACACTCTTTGACATAAATTACAGCAAGATGCTTTTTGATCCATCTCCTAGAGTAACAGAAATAAAAACAAAAATAAACAAATGGGACGTAATGAAACTTAAAAGCTTTTGCACAGCAAAGGAAAATATAAACAAGACGAAAAGACAACCCTCACAATGAGAGAGAATATTTGCAAACAAATCAACAGACAAAGGATTAATCTTCAAAATATATAAACAGCTCATGCAGCTCAATATTAATAAAATAAACAACCCAATCCAAAAATGGGCAGAAGACCTAAATAGACATTTCTCCAAAGAAGACATACTGACGGCCAAGAGGCACATGAAAAGCTGCTCAACATCACTAATTATTAGAGAAATGGAAATCAAAACTACAATGAGGTATCACCTCACACCAGTTAGAATGAGCAACATCAGAAAATCTACAAACAACAAATGCTGGAGAGGGTGTGGAGAAAAGGGAACCCTCTTGCACTGTTGGTGGGAATGTAAATTGATACAGCCACTATGGAGAACAGTATGGAGGTTCCTTAAAAAACTAAAAATAGAATTACCATATGACCCAGCAATCCCACTACAAGGCATATACCCAGAGAAAAACATAATTCAAAAAGACACATGCACCCCAATGTTCATTGCAGCACTATTTACAATAGCCAGGTCATGGAAGCAACCTAAATGCCCACCGACAGACGAATGAATAAAGAAGATGTGGTACATATATACAATGGAATATTACTCAGCCATAAAAAGGAATGAAATTGAGTCATTTCTAGAGACATGGATGGATCTAGAGACTGTCATATAGAGTGAAGTAAGTCAGAAAGAGAAAAACAAATATCGTATGTTAACACGTATATGTGGAACCTAGAAAATGGTACAGATGAACCGGTTTGCAGAGCAGAAATTGAGACACATAATTAGATAAAAAATATATGGGCACCAATGGGGGAAAGTGGCGTGGGGCTGGTGGTGTGATGAATTGGGAGATTGGGATTGACATGTATACACTAATGTGTATAAAATGCATGACTAATAAGAAACTTCTGTATAAAAAAAAATTAAATTAAATGAAAAAAAAATCTTATGCTGTGAAAGATTGGAAGGGATCGAGGCCATTGGGTCCATGCCTCTCACAGAGAGATGACAAAACAGATGAAATAAAGACCTGTCAGTTTGGGCATTGAACAAGGCAACCCAAAAGTATTTTTGTTAGAAAGAAAGGTGTGCTATTGAATGATACCACAAAATTATAAAATCTGATCCATTGTATTTACAGGTAAACAATTCACATTTAATAAGAATACTGCTAATGAGGGCAATAATAAACAATATGCTCCTAAAGAAGATGAAGGTTTTATGTACAACTTGAATAAACCTATTATCTATAAAGATTTGCTTTTCTTTCTTCATCCTGACCTCCATACGATCCCCTTCGTAAACAATTACTAAGGATTTGTAAAGAGAAATCTAAGAGGCAAGGGGTCGAAAAGTTATTAAATTAATTTGCCTTAACTATTACCAGAAAATATGTACTTACACATTTACCGACTGTATATTTCATACTTTTTAAGATATATTTTTGCACCTCTTCGATGTAAGGATTCTAGCAAGTGTATTTATTTAAATATCTTTATAATTTATTTCCAGTCTGGGGAATAATTTTTCAAAAGCTATTAGTTTAAAGGACTTTTGCAATATTAGCTTACTGATAAAAGCTCTGAGAGCTTCCCAAAGCAATCTGAATTTATTGAGCTGCTTTTCAGCAAAAAGGTGTTTAATTAGGTTGTCTCACACTTCTCTAAATCTGAAAACCTAATCACCACCTTCAAACTCAAAGTACGCATACAAGTTGCTTTGAATATTATCCTGTACAAAACTCTTGGTTTTTCCTTCCACACATTTCCACCTTCTATCAAGGAAAACTTTGGTTTTGAAAGTATTCTGTATTTTTTTAAATCAAAGAAAATTAAAAAAAAAAATCAAAGCATGAATAAACGCAACTAATTTCTTTCTTCTCTTGTTAAGAGAGCATCCATGTGTGGGAGTGTGTGTTTGTGTGTGCCTGTGTAATAATCTTCAAGAATAAATTGGCATTTGAAAGCAACTAATCAAAAGACAGGAACAAAGAAGAGTAAAGAAAATGAAAAAGCTGAATCATAGTGTTAATGGATATATTTCAAAGGAACAGGCTGCAATAAGCAGCCTTGGTCAGATACAATTTTCTCTCAATTAAGATTCACAATCATCTTAGAAACTCAAAAAAAACATCACTACTCACTGAAAGTTTAAGCCCCACACCCCTCCAAAAAAATCTCACCACATACTACAGGGAACTTCTTAAAGTCATATTTTCAGAAATCCATGCAGGTAAAAAAGTGTTTGATTCTTCTCTACCCAGCTCCACTTTGCTCTGTCAGATATATATACATGAGCACCAAGATACAATTCTTGCACTCAAGATTTTTACAGTTTAATGCAGAGAAACAGAAAAGGAAAAAAAAAAATTAAATAGGATGACTAATGGAGTATCCTAAAGTCACTTAATAAAATATGGAATTCCAAAGAAGAAATAAGGGGAACATGACATTTAATCACTTAGTGCTAAGGGCCAAGCATGGTGCTAGGTAACTGCACAATAACCCTATCAAAAGGTATTATCATCACTGTATTCATTGTGCAGAAACAAGCCCAAGGTCACCTAGCTAATTAAAACAGGAAATGTATATCATTTTGTTTGATAGCAAATGAAATCAATCTCTAAATTTGGAGAAAAAATTTAAAAATGAAGGTCCAGGTGGTGTGTGCCTCACAGAAAAGGGAGACTGACAAAGAGTTGATTCCAATTTCTGAATCAAAATGGAATATGGGGACTGCACAGGGAAGAAGCAGAGTAAGGGTAGCTGGCACCACGGAAAATTATTCCTAGAAACAATGAATTTTTCCTAAGGACACTAAATCCTATGAAATAGAAGTACATTTTGTTCTGCTGTGCATCTAACTGGGTTTACATATACAAGTTTGGGAATCAAGCTAAGAAAAGCAGAATTACTCTGCACAAAGTAAAATGAAATTACAATTCTGAGGCAATTCTGGAGGGTATGAGGAAGGGAAGAAAAGAAGACATTTCAAGGTCGTACGTATACGTAGCACAGATAGAATGAGAGACCAGGGACAATTTCTCATTTTTGGATAGTCAAAATTTTTTTAAATAATTGGGAAGCTTAATTTTCAATTTAGCCTGACTTTTGTCACAGAGTTAATCCCCTATTCTAACTTTCCCCTGAAATCTGCAGTACGACACACACGATCCCTTTGGGAAACTGAAGAAATGTATTTAGCTTCTTTTGGGCCAATTAGGCTACAACCGTGGACACAGAAGTTCAACACAAAAAGAACACTTATTTTTAAAGGTATAAAATTTTGAGGAAGGACTTTTTGAGGGAAACATTAACCATTCAGTTTGGGATTTTGAGGTGTATGTGGAATCTGGAAATCTGAGTAGAGATTTCAATGTTTTGGGATGGGGAACAAGAGCTTAAAAATGCAGAAGTATTGACAATCGAGTCCTCTCTCGTATGTGGAAATTTTAAATGGGATCACAGAGGAGAACATAAAGAGAATGGCAAAGAGAATCAAGGATCAATCATTGAGAAATATGTATTTGTTAGGTAGAAGGATCAACAGAACCAGGAAAGAAAACAGAATGTAAGCATCAGGGATGCTTCAGAGAGGATTCCAAAACGTATAGGGTCACAAGCTGAAAGAATGGTGGTGTAAATATTAAATCAACTCCTTTTGGCAGAGGCCAACTGCCTGGTAGATTTCCCTATTTCTTTTATTCACTACTCTCCACTGTCTCTGTATTTTCTACATAGACTTTCAGATGCTAATAACATGAGTGGCCATTGCTTTTTTTTTTTTTTTCACTGTAACATCTAAATTAAATACTGCACCCACCCTATACATTCTGTCTCTGTACTTTGAGATTAGCTCCAGAAAGTATTATTCTTTTGTACAATGGCATCTAAAATCCTGACCTACGTAAAAAATATTAGTGGATTAATGATATTTTAGTCATAATTTCCTTGATACAAAAAAAGATCAGCTTTGAATCAGTTAAATTGGAACTAGATTCCCTCTGTTCTAGTTCCTAACACCCTTTGTCTGATGTTTTTTCTACCAGACTGTATTGGTGAGTGATATGCTGATCTCAGGGGTGCACAAAGATTTATCCTGAAGTCTTAGACTTACATTTGGATTGGGAACTGCATTTAACCTGGGCTCTAACCCCTCACAATCCAAAATATTAAACAAGGCCAAACAGGTGAGAGAAATGTTTGAATACAGTTAATGGTAGACACAGCTGGAAATTTTTCTGAAGTAACTTCAAACAATACACATTATCTACTTTTTTTTGAGGACTAATGGTCATATGACAATAGAAAATTAATCTCTTCTACCATGTGTGTCCAAAATAGACCCGGACAAACTGACAAATATCTGGGATATTTTAGCAGTCTTTGGAATTAACAATTGCTTTCATTACAGTTTGCCAAGTTTTTTGAGATGTATGGGTTTGTAGTAGTATTTTTAAGTCTAAAAAGATTTAGCATGGACAAAATGAAAAGTCTGATTTCTATAGCACATAAAAACAATGAATCTAAACAAAACATGTATTACACCTGAGCATATCATAATATATGGAAATGCATACTACATCAAAATGAGTATTAAAAAGTGAATGCACTGAATTTCCTAGCGTTTTTTAAATCATTTTGGCAATGTTTTGGAAACCTTGTGGAATGCTTGAAGGTTTATCTTCTCCTCAACTCCACCTAAAATTCAACATCTGAATGGTACATATTATTTTTTTTAAAGATTTTTTTTTGATGTGGACAATTTTTTAAGTCTTTATTGAATTTGTTACAATACTGCTTCTGTTTTATGTTTTGGTTTTTTGACCACGAGGTATGTGGGATCTTAGCTCCCTGACCAGGGATCGAACCCTCACTCCCTGCATTGGAAGGCAAAGTCTTAACCAGTGGACTGCCAGGGAAGTCCCTGAACAGTACATATTATTAAAAACAAATGTATTTAGCATGCTAGCTAGTTATGATACTTGGTATGTTTAACTTTATCTTTGCTTAGCTGCTTTATAACATGAAAATTCATTTGGTGTTCCTAAATGAAATCCAAGAACATATATATTTATAAATGCTTTCAAAATATTCCTTTTATTTGTTATATATGTTTTATCATCTTTATTTTACAATTTGTTTTTAAAAAGAGACACGTCTACTTTCAGAAGGGACTCTTACTTTAATAATTTTGGCGTCAAAATTAATGTAAGACTACATTGTTGTTCTGGTAGCAAATCCCCCTAAATAAGAGATTTTGTGTTACATTAAATTTCTAAAACTAACCAACCTTATTAGAGTAGGAATTAAAGCAGCTGTTGAAAGCCCTATGCACCTCCATACAAGTTAGGACCAGTCACTGGCAGAGTCTACAGTGTTCTCCCATGAGCTGCTCAGAGGACCTGGGCACTGATTACCATAACCAACCTCTAGCTGGGGCAGCCTCTCTGAAGTGCTCTGGGAGTCATGTCAGGGCACAGGGGCTCCTGTGATTGCCTCAACTGTGTCCTTCAAGATGACAAGATCAATTATGCCTTGTGCCAAGATAACAAATAACAAGTAAATAAACTTTCTCAAGTTCACATAGTGTTAGGGAAATATGTCTCTACTTCCTAGGCTGGAACAGGTAAAAAATGAACATTTTCCTTCCGTAATGATGTGCATGCATGGGTGTGTATGCACATAGAAATACCATGCAAGGACTGAGGTGTTTACATGGTGGATCTCACACCCATTTCTCCTTAAATCTTTTTTTTTTGTTTTAATGAACTGTAGCTAGTCAGGTAAAACCTAACCACAAACATTAGAAATCTTAATGAGAAGAGAGGGCAAACAAAACTACATAGTATTTTTATTTAATACATATTATGGTACATTTTAATAAAAAATTAATTCTGAAAACATGTTCAGATCAGATTTTGAGAAAGGGCATAATGTTTGGCAAAGGTCATATCAAGGTGAAGAAAGAGAGTAAAGTAAATAATACTATCTGTAAGAAAGGACTGAAAAACCTATAATGAGAAAGAACTTTCAAGTGTATTCTATAATGAGATAAGAGACTGTGAAAGTGCTTGATAGATGGAGGGTGAGTAGTATTGTATTTTTACACCTGCTCAGCACACGGAGAAAGTGAGAGAGAGAATGAGGGTGAGGGGCAGGGAAAAGCATGCATAAAGTGCTTCCAAGTAGTCACATGAAGGTAACATTTTGAATTTTACTCTCTCTTTTACAGAAAATGATTTTTTATGCAATTTTTAAATGTTTCAATTAGCGAGCTATACTCGAAGTATTTCTTGGATTTACATCATATCTCAATTCAAAAATACCATTAACAATTTTCATTTACCAAAAAAAAAAAAAAAAGACACTGCAATTGGTGTCAGGGATGCAGACAGAAAAGAGAGTCCTTGCATTAAAGAATTGCATAGTCTCACAAAGGAGACTGACAAAACAATTATCCAGGTTGATGAGTGACTGGATGGAAGTGAGTGGGGTGCCATAAAAAACATAAAAGGAGGGCTTCCCTGGTGGCGCAGTGGTTGAGAGTCTGCCTGCCGATGCAGGGGTCACGGGTTCATGTCCCGGTCCGGGAAGATCCCACATGCCGTGGAGCGGCTGGGCCTGTGAGCCATGGCCGCTGAGCTGTGCGTCCAGAGCCTGTGCTCCGTAATGGGAGAGGCCACAACAGTGAGAGCCCCGCGTACCACAACAACAACAAAAAACATAAAAGGGATCAATGTAATGTAAAATGGGGTGTGGTATGACATCAGGGGAAGCTCCACTGAGAAGGTGATTCCTGCACTGTGTCTTAAGATCAAAGAGGAATTAATCAAGTAAGGAAGATGAGGAAGGGTGCTCAAAGTGTTTTGATAAGGCATAGAGTTCAGGATTGAAGGACTGGTGGTAAAAGATGAGGCTACATAAATAGCAACAAATATTAAAGATTTTGCCTTTAATACGCTATCAGAACTGGATTTTTTTTAAGGTCTGTAAGACACTAAGTGCAAGTAACTCCCTTTCTTCCTTGCAATGTCAAATCTCCTTTCCCTAACCCAGGATGTTACCACTTCCTGATTCTATAATTTCAGTTCTTAAAAAAAAAAAAAAGGGCTTCCCTGGTGGTGCAGTGGTTGAGAGTCTGCCCGCCGATGCAGGGGACACGGGTTCATGCCCCAGTCCGGGAAGATCCCACATGCTGCGGAGCAGCTGGGCCCGTGAGCCATAGCCGCTGAGCCTGCGCGTCCGGAGCCTGCGCTCCGCAACGGGAGAGGTCACAACAGTAAGAGGCCCACATACCGCAAAAAAAAAAAAAAAAAAAAAAAAAGCTGGCCTAAATGAAATACCTATCAAATTGAACATTGTCCTCTCTTGTCCTGATTCAGGCTGGGAAGTCTTCAGAATAACTTGCAATATTTACATACCAGGCTCTGAGACTACCCTCCCACCCTTGCTGCAACCCTTAAGAGTTGGCTCAGGGGAGGAAGGAGAAATGATGGCAGAGTGTCCCCCTTGGCTGCACAGAGTTATAATTTGCTGTGGGAGGGTTTGAAGGAATTCCAGTGTTAAATCTGTTTCCTAGGAAACCTTAACTATTCGACAGAAATTCTCTCACTGGAGATACCTCAATGTAATCACCTAGAAATGTTGATTCCTTCCCCAACTAGACTGTAAGCCTCTCCATGCAATGTAGATTCTGATAATCCAAGCCAAGCTCTTTTGGTTGGGGACATCTTGACTCCCACCAGGTATACTCTTCACTTTTTATTACCTAGCCCCAAGGTAGGAGATTAGCTAAAGCTAGAACTAGATTTTGGAACCACTGTTTTCAAATCCTACATACATGGTCTAATAACTCTTTAGAATTGAGATATTTGGCACTCATAACCCTTAGCTTTGGGGCCTAGCCAAAATTTCCAGACAAGAAAAGTCTCATGTTAACTACCAGCTTAATATGCTATGAGGCTCAGAATTTATCATAAAGACAATGCCACTAAAGAATTCTATGATGGATGCTTGGAAAGATAGACAGGAGAGACATACCTGAGGCAGGAATTTCTGTTGGATCCTTACCGTACTAACATAATAGGAAGAAAATGATGGGATCCCAGATTAAACCAGGGGCAAGAGGAAGGGTGATGTGGAGAAGATTCTACAAATAATAAGGAGGTAGAAATGAGAGGACTGGAGTCTAGAGGCCTAGAGATACTGTTGCCATTAGGCTTTTTGTTTTTGTTTTTTATGGTTCATTAGTTGGTCTGTTTGTAAATTTGTTTGCTTTAAAGAAAGAACAGGAGAAAACAGGAATAGTTGACGATCCAATAACAAGAGAAGATTGTTAGACTTGAGCAAAGTAGAGTCCAATTTCCCTGAGTCAGAAATAAAAGAAATGGATGCAGACAGCTACAGATGAGAAAAGGTGTGCAAAGAAATTGAGGAAATTCCCACCTGACACCCTCTATTTCATCTCTGAATGAACAGAGGTCAGGTTCTTGAAAATGAAGGTGGGTATGGTAGAGTAGAAAGAAAGGAGTACAGGTTTGAAATAATACTTTTTTTTTTTTTTTTTTGGTGAACTGAGTGAGGGCATTATCTAAGGATAAATAGATTGTATAATCCTCAATAATTCTTTTAAGGAAAGATACCCTTGTCTTAATAAATTGAAAAAACGCAGAACGACACAAAAACAGTCAATGAAAAATTGTGGCTAATTAAGCATTTAACTACCACATAAATGACTTTATTATAACACAAAAAAGGAAACAGATTAGTTCATTAGAGATTAAAAATTATATGGAGATAAATCTTTATTAAATATTATTTAATTTAAAAGACTGTTATTGTGGCAGGATACAATAATTGGGAAGGTTCAAAGAGAAAATCTAAAATTTAAGGGTAATTTATGAGGTGAATAGAAATAGGATATTTTTCATTTCACCCTATCTATGGTTCTCTGAATAATATATCTGATCTTTTAGGTGCTTCAGAATACATTGTGAAAATAAACTGAGTTTTATAATTCAAGAATATTAGAAAAATTGAGAAGCATGTACGTGTTACAACTTTGTGAAGCATAAATCACAATATAAATGTAAGGCATTCTACTGCAAAGATGAGAACTGACAGGCATATAATTTCTAATATATGAGGCAGAAAAATGAACTACAGATAGTCCTTTTATTGTGTGATGAAAGGTACTTTTAATGCACTGTGATACGTTGCAAGCACTTAAGAAATCTAAAGGCTTTGTTAAACCTGGTCATTCTTCACAAAATCTGTTGCTATCTAGATGTGCCACAAACATGACACAAACAAGTTAGAAACCATTTTTCAGAAGAATTAAAACTTTCAACTACAATTACTTTTAACACATTATGCATGAAAATAAGATTTCCAAGCAGATTAAGCTACATCTTTCATCCTTCTGATATCTTTGTATCTAATCTGCTGCCCTGTGATTCCAAGTTAGCTTGTTACCCTATCAGTGATATCAATTAAAAATTTTAATATATATATTATATATTAATACATATTACATACACAATATACATATTAAAGGGAAAGGATACCCAGCACTTTTTTTCCGCGTTGAAAGAAAAAACTTTTATTAAATGTCAGGGTCTATACTGAATGCCAGGTATGGAGAGAGGAATCCCAATTTCTGTCCCCAGTGAGGTCACCGTCCTCTGGGCATCCCATTCATTTCTATACCCCTAGTACAAAACAGCAACAACAACAATAAATGGATAACATCTGCTGAAAACTAAGCACTGTGCTAATAAGCACTTTCTAGTCATAATCTCATGTGATCAGCGCAGCCACCCTACCAGTAGATACCATTAAGGCCCCCATTTTACAAATGAGGAAACCAAGGCACAGAGAGGTTAGTTACCTAGTGAAATGATAGAATGGGAGGGGTATGTCAGTGGGGTGCAAGAATAGTATAGCCAATCCTGGCTCAGCCACAAACATTCTTTGTGAACCTAGGCAAGTCCTTCCCCCTCTCCGGGCCTCAGCATTCCCACCTGCAAAACAGGTAGATGGGAGCTCTGTGAGCTACAAGGCAATAAGATGCTGGTTCCCAAATGTTGCTGCATGTTAGAAATACTGAGGAGCTTCCATATATCTTGATACCACTGCTGGACCCAGACCAGTTGAAACAGAACGTCTGGGGATGGGAGCCAGACATCCAGGTTTATGCATAACTTTTAATGGGCCTGGGTCACTTCCTAGTTTGGTATGAGAATGGGAAAACAAGCTGGTCCCTTCTGTTTATGTTCAAACCAATCAAAGAGATATATTTGAAACTGAACATTTTTAAAAAGTGCATACCCTTGCCCTCTGGATTGCCACCAAGGAAAGAAAATGGACTATGGAGAAGAAACCTAATAAAACCCCAACCCTGTACTCCTTTAAAATAATGCTTCTCTAATGAAAGTTGGAATTTTCACCTTTTGTTTAAAACTGAGTCACAATTTTTGTAGGTTCAAATTACCAATAGGTATATATACCCAATCTATTATGAAAATTTGGTTCTATGAGGAGTTTCACTTATATGCCCCAAATTGGGGTTATGATCACTTCTCATTTCTTCACATTTACAAGGAAGGGTTGGATTTCCCTTGCCTCTGACTTAATAGAAGAGTCAATATGCAGACATCCTCCCTCCCGGACATTCATGATTTTGGTCTATAGTTTGACAAGTCACAGCCATTGTGTCTCATGATATCAACTTGTTCAAAGAGTGAGGTATTATTTACATATGTTTTATAATTTTCACTGATTTATTCTGCTTTTACTTATTAATTATTTACATTCCTGTATTTATTAATTATTTACATGGATGGGTCAATTACATAAATATTGATGATCATATGTGTGTTCTGTCTGTGAGTATAGCCTTGATATACAGTGTGTTCCAACAAACCAGAGCAAGAGCAGGAAGCAGACATATTCTAGAAAAATTTATGAAAACAAGATGACCTGTTAGGTTATATTATGATAACTAATGTTAACTTCAAAGTAAATTTGTTTTATCATGAAAGAGTATGAATCTGTGGGCTCTGGAACATGTAAAAATGCTTGAAAATAATTCACCCTAAAAGCTTTTATTCAGTAATGAATTATGCTGACTTTGTGAGAGAAGGCTTTGTATGAGATACCTTCATATACAAGGGCAAAAATTCTAATTGCTTCTGAACACTTTATTTTTAACCCTATTTACCTTATGAGGGAGAACTTAGAACCAACTGACACTTTTTTCAGCCAAGAAAAACCTTAATTCTGAGTTTTCCTCTTTGCTAGTTTCTTATAAAATTTCACATAGTATTATGATCCATCAATTCCACTCCTATTATTGACTCTCCCCAACACACACGCAAAATAAAAACGTATAAACATATTTATAAAAACATATAAACATATTTATAAGAAGACTTACAGAAAAAGTTTCACAGCAGTTTTACTCATAATAGTAAGAAAAAATCAGAAAAAAACATGACTGTAAGTCAACAGGAGAAAAGATAAACAAATAGTGGTATATTCATAAGACATTACTACTACACAAATCAACCCATAAATGACTCTATAAAATATTATGCTCTGTGAAAGGAGACAGATACAAAAAGAATGCAAACTGCAGGATTTCATTTTATAAAACACAAAAATGAGCAAACTTACTACAAGACAGAAATCAGAATGTGTTTGCCTGGGGTAGGGGCAAACTACAAGTACTATTATTCTTAAATAGGGAAAAATATCTAAAACATATATGTGTGTATGCATACATATACATAGATATTATAAAGACAATGCAGCAAAACAGCATACAGAAATTATTAATGCCTATTTAACTTTCTTTCCTTATAGACCCAAATAGAAGGTATATTATATATTATTTAGCAAAAAGAAAGATGTAAATATTTATCCATCTACCACATATATAAATATAAAATATTCATCTAAATATTTACAAAATATTCATGTATCATAATATTAATGAGGATATACCTTTGGGTATTAAAATATTTACATCTTTTTATTTTTTTCCTGAAATCTTCCATACTGCCTTATTTGCCTTTTTAATAGTAAGCATATATTTTTATAAAAAAGAATATTTCTATCTTGAAAAAGAATAAACATAACAGTTGAGGTTAGCTTTATTTCTATGTCCTTCCTGACGAATAAAGAACATGATGTATACATTATTTGCAAGGTTCCGAATCTGTACCATGGCACTCTGTATAACTTTAAAATTTTTGCTCTTAATATATTTCTTCATAAATTTTTTTATTCCTTTATCTTGATCCTTCAATATCGTATTTTTTCTGTCATAAAATGTTGGCTGTCTGTGAACATACCCTAATTACAGGCTATTCCATACTTTTGAACATAATGCATCCTGAAAAAGAGGATGAACACTGAAAATGCAAATGAACATTGTAGGAGGAATGACGTGTAAAACCATCAAGTGATTCAGGACTGTGAAGATGTTGGCTTATCTATCTGAAGCCAATTACACAAGAAGAAATACAATAAGATGTAGCTTTTGAAATTAGAAAACCTGCTACTGAACAACCGTAGCGCCTGTGAGTGCACTCATGCACGTAAGCTCTACATAACAGAGATGTGCACTTTATAAAGTGTTCTTAATAAAACAGTGTAAAAAGAATCACAGAGTGTATACATGTATTAATTATTCAATTATTTCTAACACTCGGTGGCTTCATTCATATCCAGTGTCCCTTGTTCATTCACTCAGCAAATACGTGTGAGGGACCATGAGACACCAGGCATTGAGAGAGATACGTGTGACCCAGTAGTAACATTAACTGGGCTTTCCTCCCCTGCTTAAGAGTAATTAACCATGGAAACCTGTGTGCTGAGAACCACAGAGGAGAAGGTGAGGGTGTTAGAAAAGGCTAAATGATCTGAAGAAAGAGAAGTGTCCATTACTGACACTGAAACCTCAGAGAGAATTTCGGTCAACATGTTTTGTATGTTTTCTGCATTTTGTGTCTCATAGTTCTAATCACATTTGTTTTAAACACTAGAGAAGGTGTATCACTTACAAAAATACTTCAGACACTACGTTATGGGTCTGAATAATCTGACCAGTATCACAGACTCACAGAATTTACTTAGCAAATACTACCAGATTCTCAAATGTGACATCAATTGATTGGACAATGTTGATGCCAGCCCACTTCTCTTTCCATGGAACTTTCCGTTGCCGGGCACACCCATCCCCTAGCTGCAGTGAGCTGTAGCTGCGAACAGTTTATCGCTGCCCCTTCTCTGGAGAACTACCGTCAAGTGCCCACATTCTCCCAAGATGTTTTGCTCCCCTTCCCTGCCCCCTTGCTTCCTTCATGCAACCTTCAACCAACGACTGTTTCACGTGGGAAGACAAAACGCCAATGCCATCCCTGATGTGAGACCAGTTTTGTGGTGTGGTTCATGCTAAAGTGTTCCTCATGGGATCCGGCTTAAAGTGAGTCTTCGAGCTGAAAGCATGTCTTGCCCATCCCAGTATTACCTGAAAGCATCTGCTGAACAAACAAGAATTCCCATCTCAAACTCTGCTTTTAGGAGGCTTGAGACCTAAGACAATTTTATATATATATAAAATTATTAAACTATATTTATGCTTATTTGCAATGAGGATATATATAAATAAGTACGTGTAATGAATGTGTATTGACAAAGCTTGATGGAACTGTTAGCTCATCCAGACTGCTTCTGTTAGACTCACAGACATAGAAAACAAACTTATGGCTACCAAAGGGGATACGAGGGATGGGGGAGAGATAAATTAGGAGTTTGGGATTAACATATACACATACACACTACTATATAAAAAATAGGTAAACAACAAGGACCTACCGCATAGCCCAGGGAACTATACTCAATATCTTCTAATAACCTATAATGGAAAAGAATCTGAACCACTTTGCTGTATGCTGGAAACTAACACAACATTGTAAATTAATTACACTTCAGTTAAAAAAAAAAAACTACTAGAGTGGAGAAGAATACCTATGAAATTTTTTACTTCCAGCTAAGTATTGTTCCCAACTAAGTGATCTCTCTTGCCCTGCATGTGGGAAAATACTATTGCAATGAAAATCTTAAAAATTTATGTTAACAAGCAGCCACCAACAGTTTATCAAAACGAACTTATACAAACTAACAAATTTATTACACAGTATTCAGTTTTCTAACCTCTTGGTATTGCACACTGTATATTTTTTTCACTCATATGTTATTCAGTTTAATACACTGACCTCTGCTATTTTAAGTTCCCCCAAAAGTAATCTATCCTTAAGGCTGCTCACTATAATACCCCTGAGTGAAATTCTGATATTAATTTCTGGGCAGGTTGTTCTCTATATACAATTGCAATAATAACTAGGATAGCATGGCTATGTCTTTCCACTGTTGGAAGAGGACAGAAATGAAATAAGGGAATAGTCATATATATACCTTTTTAGAAATGCCAACTAATTTTTAGGTCAGAAATCATTAAAACCCAAATATTCTGTTACTAGAAGAACATAGATAGTCCCAATTACTTTTATATTGTATGTCATTTCAAATAACAGATTTCCCT
>NW_006780922.1:82172-83103 GCF_000442215.2 Lipotes vexillifer
CAAAAAGATTTTTAAAATCAGATCTATGCAAATATAAATTCAACACATATAATGTGTAATTGCTGATGCTTTTAAGTATTAAAAAGCTTAACCACAAAAACCACAGAGCTATGGTGCACTGTGACACAGTCCCCATAAAAAAGACGAAATCAAGCTCAACTGATTCACTCCAGTAATTTCAATCTTATTGTACATGTCTTTTCTACTCTTTTTCATTTTTACAGATATATAGCTTTAAACATTCTTTACTTAAAAAATCAGTTAATTGGGCTTCCCTGGTGGCGCAGTGGTTGAGGGTCCGCCTGCTGATGCAGGGGACACAGGTTCGTGCCCCGGGCCGGGAAGATCCCCCATGCCACAGAGCGGCTAGGCCCGTGAGCTATGGCCACTGAGCCTGCGCGTCCGGAGCCTGTGCTCCGCAAGGGGAGAGGCCACAGCGGTGAGAGGCCCGCGTACCCAAAAAAAAAAAAAAAAAAAAAAAAATCAGTTAATTAAAAGTAAGGAAAATATAAGCACCAAGAATGTGCTTCAAAATGCAAGTTTCCCATTAATATCTAAAGAAAATTTTGTTTCTGAGGTATATTGGACTTCTATTAATCATGACCTTAATATATGTATTTAATGAAATATGACATGAATGTGAATTCTATGGGTTCTTTTTAACTTTATTAACTAAATCCTAATCTATTATTTCTGAAAGCATAATTACAAACTCAATATGAGTCAATTAACTCCATATAAGCCATACCTCTTGTTATTCATAGGCAGATGAATGTATTACATATATACATATTTTTAATTCAAAAACTATGCTATGGGCTTCCCTGGTGGCGCAGTGGTTGAGAGTCCGCCTGCCAATGCAGGGCACGTGGGTTTGTGCCCCGGTCCGGGAAGATCCCACATGCCGCGGAGCGGCTGGGCCCGTGAGCCA
>NW_006780922.1:83131-137351 GCF_000442215.2 Lipotes vexillifer
GGTGTGCTGAATTGGGCGATTGGGATTGACATGTATACACTGATGTGTATAAAATTGATGACTAATAAGAACCTGCAGAAAAAAAAAAAAAAAAAAAAAACCTATGCTATTATATACTAAAACTGTCAAAAATTTACCAATTTTCTTATTCCCTTTGATGAATGAGGAAGGAAGAGGAGGTAAGGCTACAATGACCATGAAATTAAACATTTATTTTACTTAATTGTGTTAACTCTTAACAAGTTACAACCCTGTATATTTTATTTCCTAATTTGTCAAGTGGTAACAATACTACCACTATTAACATTCCATAAACCAAATTAGATATTTAGGAAATAAGATAATTAGCACCCTTCAAATCAAATGTTAAATATATGCAAAAAAGGTGCAAATTTAATTGCAAAAAGAACAGTTTCTGCTGTTTCTTCAGGCAAAGCCTGAGGCTTATTACCTTTCCCCTCAGTTTCAGAATAGCAGGAGCTAACCAGATCATTTGGTAAAACAGTTTAACTGGATACCAAATATAAAGAAGGGTAAAAATTATTGTTCCAATGACGATATTTCTAACTTGGAAGAATAATAAATGGAGTATATTAAAATATATAGAAAGATATAGATATGTTTTTACGTGTTATGTGTGAAAGCTGAAGGCCATAAAAGGAATGAGGAATTATAATTGTTCATTTGTTATTTTACTAGTTCTATTTATAATATTCTTTAGAGAGTAACATTTTATTAACCATACATTCTTAGACTTATTTATAAAACAAATGAAAACAAGAATAAATGTACTGAGTGGAATTTAAACATACATATAAAATTATGAGAACCACTTTCCTAGTATGCTTCGCGATTGTAAACATTTCTCAACAGAGGCATCAAGGATTTTTAGGGAGAAAAAGTGCTGGTTGTGTGGAACTATCCTTGGCCCCATCCACTACATGCCAGCAGCTGTTATATTATGACAACCCAAACACCCTCACACAAAAACTCTCTTGGTGAGAAAGGAGAGAATGACGGTGATAGGAGGGTTATTACATCAGCCCCTGGTTGAAAACATGATCGAAGGGCTCAGAATGGAGCAGACAGAATTCAGCAAACCTGTTCCTAGTAGGTCTGTGATCTTAGGCAAATTTCCGCTCTCTGTGTGCCTCAGTTTATTCTTCTGTGATGTGGGTTCAACAAGAGCTGCCCTCAAGCCTCAGAAAAATCACTGTATGAACCAAAGGGGACACTGACAATGAAAAAGCTCTGCATAATGTCAGTGCCACCCAAAATTAAAACATCTGGTTTCATTTACCAATTATCCTATGACATACTTTTCATGGTTAATTAATAAAGATTTGAAGGGAAAAAAGAAGCATGTATTACTGGTATTACTGTCTAATTTGAACAGAAGTGCACTAATTTGAAGGCTCTGATTTTTTCAGTTATCCAAGCCAGAAGCAATTCTATACCTGACCTTGTGTTACAGCCTTAATGAGGCTCCAGTCACCTGCTGGTAGCTCTGTTAGCAAAAGAAAAGCAGCTGGTACTTAGTAGGAATTTAATAACCTCTTCGGGGTTTGTTCTGGAAAATCCAGCTTTTTTGGTTTCTTTTTTAACTAACAACAATATGCTCATTTTAACTTACTTCTATGGATTTAGTAAATTACAGACTTTTTCAGTCCATGTTTTTTCCCCCAATGTTTTTACAAATGTATACCAAAAAAACCAAATGTATACCAAAAAACCAAATGTATACTAAAACCACTTTGGTATACAAATGTATACCAAAAACACACACACACACAAAACCCTCTCTTTTCTTCATTACTGAAGAAAATTCTTGGCCTCATAAGATTATAAAGCTGTCTAAATTTTAATGGCAAATAGCAACATGTCACATTCTAACTTGCTGTGAACTTGTGCCATATACCTTAAGGGCGAGAAAAGGTGGCTGTCACTTTATAGTAAAAATGGTACTTCTGCAATAGAGTGACAAAATTCACAGTCTAAGTGTGATAATGCAAGAATTACTAGAAAATGACTCATTTTCAGATTTGTTCCCTAAAACTGCTTCTTATTTTTAAACGTTCAGTAAATAAAATGTATTATATGTATGTATATAATATACATAAAGCCCAGTACTTAAGACTCTATTCTATAACATAAGTTCATTCCAAAGCATTACTGACTCGATATCCTTAATAATTTATCATAAAGCAATAGAATTTACAATTTACATTAAAAATATTACAGGCTAATTGTCCAATCTACCAAACATTTCTTTTTTGCTATTTCTGTATCATATGGGATATATGCAAATAGCTCAGATGAAAATATAAAATTGTAATCATATGAACACAACCACAGGTAACTTCTCATTTGTTTTTTAGGAAGAAACACTTTTTTTGGAGAAAATTTAATCACTTAAAATGAGTGACCTATTCTTATCATTCAGATTCTGAATCTATTAGTTATATAACTCCTCTCAAACTGGTTTCAAGTTATTTTTTTAAAGCTACTGATTTCAAAAATGATTTTGAAATCATTTTCAATCATTTAATCAGAATTTTTACCACTCATTATTATCTAATTTTATCACCTTATATTTATCCAAGAAAAGCCCAACTTATAAAAATGATTTCCAGTGATTGCTTTATAAAGTAATTGTGCATTTTTTTAATCATTTAAGCGACTGCACATTCAGATACACACAGGCACGTGCACGTGCAACGCGCGCACACACACACACACACACACACACACACACACACACACAGCTTTAAAGAAAATCCTGCAGAACACATTTCAAACAAATATATCTGGGGAAAATGAAACTGGGAAATAGAGACCATTCATGGATTCTGAGTACACTAGCATATACTCCTTGCTGCTACTTTTCATTTGTGAAAGCTGTCATAAATCTATGTCCACTGATCCACTTGCATTTGGCAGAGGGTTGGTAGATTATTTATCGAAGGGATTTCTGTCAGGCTGGGATTAAGATGTCCTAAAAATTCCCAAGTGGGCAATTCATCACTACACAATTTAGAGAGCCACAATAGACCTTGGTAACAAAGTGGGAAGTGAGTGATAGGTGAACCAAAACCCCCAGCCTGATCTAAAGAAAGCAGACAACATATACCAATGGTGTCAATCAAACTGCCTCTGAGCAGCCTCATGAATATGAAATAGGGAACAAACAGACTGGTTTTTCTTTTCTTGTTCCCAACAGTTATAAGAAGATTTTCCAACGATAATGAGCTCATTTCTGTATATACGCCAGGAAAGTTCTATCTCTAATTCTTTCTTATAGTCAAAGAAACAAAACAGGCTTATTTCTGAAATAATGATTGTTGTGAAATGGCTTACTGTTGCCAAATTGCTCCCTATATAGCCAGTGCCACATTTTTTCACAGTGTGAACCAAATAAATCTTGCCTCTTTGTTTCTAAAAATTAACAATTTAAGTTATATTTTTCGTACCTTCAGACCAACATTTACAACACAGTCTAAAAACATCCTCAATGTAAGTGTGAGTCTTAAATCATCATGTTAATCGTGAACTTAAAAAAATAGAAAAGAGGGCTTCTCTGGTGGCGCAGTGGTTGAGAGTCCGCCTGCCGATGCAGGGGACACGGGTTCGTGCCCCGGTCCGGGAAGATAAGATCCCACATGCCGCGAAGCGGCTGAGTCCATGAACCATGGCCGCTGAGCCTGCGCGTCCGGAGACTATGCTCCGCAACGGGAGAGGCCGCACTGGTGAGAGGCCCGCGCACCGCAAAAACAAAAACAAAAGACAAAAACAAACAACAACAAAAAAAAGAAGAAATGAACTGCCAACTATAAAGCAAACAGCCTTATGTACCAGAATTCTTTGAAATCAGCATTTAGTCAAAATTTCTCAACTTAAACATGAAATCAAGTTTTTCACAGATGCTAATGTAAATAAAATGATGATCACCAAGAACCATGCCTATTGAATGGCATGAACTATACAAGTTTTGCTGTATAAATGCATTGAGGAGGTAATTAATAATGGGTTCATTGTTTTGTTTATTAAGATAAGTTTGCAACAGGTCTCTTTAATATTATGCTGAATTTGCAATACATTTGAAGTTGTAATTCTAATTGAAGTATTTTGCATCTATTTATTACCTTAGAGAGATACTTTTTGCCCATTTTAACTAACATCTATAAAATCTATATTGGTTTTACAATGAATGATGACTCACGGTTTGTAGATTATTTTAAAATGCAGTATTATCCTGTGTCCTACAATGGGTGGCACCCTAGATTTAAAGAATATTTTTGAAATTAATATTTCTCTGACATTACTCCCATCATCGACCATGTTAACTGACTCTAACATCCATTGTCGTACTGACAGCTTAGTTCCTTGTATTATGTCTTTACCTGTATGTTTTGTCTTCTCGATGGGACTGTGAGATTCTTAGAGCAGAGACTATTCTGTAACAGTGCGAGGCACATACAACTGCCCTACATATAACTATTAACTTGAAAACCAAATAATCAGTTAACATTCAACATGGAAACTTCTTTTGCCTTTCTGTCCTAACTTGCCTGAAATTTCTCAGTCCTGGACCAGCACAATCTCCTTCTTTTCTGCACCTACACCACTCTACAAATTGGTATATGTTATGGTACATGTTCATGTTCCTCCAAAATTCATGTTGAAATCCTAACCTCCGATGTAAGGTATTGGAGCTGGAGTCTTTGGGGGGTAATTAGGTCATGAGGGTGGAGCCCTCATGAGTGGCATTATTGCTCTTATAAAAGGGACCCCTAGAGAGTGCATACTGTCTCTCTCTCATTTTCTGCTACGTGAGGAAAAAAGAAGTCGGCCCTTGGCAACCCAGAAAAGAGATCTCACTAGAACCGTAACAGGCTCGTACCCTGATCTCACACTTCCATCCTCCAGAACTATGAAAAATAAATTTCTGTTGTTTCTTAGGCACCCAGTCTATGGTATTTTGTTATAGTTGCCAAAACCAAAGACAGTACATAATCATAGTCAACCAAACTCGCATTAATGTTTACCTTTTAATTAATTAATATTTGCTACAACTCTCTCCTCCTCCTTCCACCTCAGAGGAAAATATTCCTTAATTCTGAAGACTAATCTCTCCTCACCTGTGCTCAGCAGCCTCTCTTTCTTTTTTTTCTTTTTGCGGTACACGGGCCTCTCACTGTTGTGGCCTCTCCCGTTGCGGAGCACAGGCTCCGGACACGCAGGCTCAGCGGCCATGGCTCACGGGCCCAGCCGCTCCGCAGTATGTGGGATCTTCCCAGACCAGGGCACGAACCCGTGTCCCCTGCATCGGCAGGCGGACTCTCAACCACTGCGCCACCAGGGAAGCCCACAGCAGCCTCTCTTTGATTGTTTTCTCTGTCTACCTATCTATAGGCCTTTTCTCCTGAGCATATGAATATCCTCAAGGCTTCCCTAACTAAAACAAAATTCTGCGTGTTTTCCCATCTGATTATGGGAGTACCAATGGTTATATCACAGCCCTGTGAGAGTTAAATTAGCTAATGTTTGTCACATGCTAAGCACTGAATAAATGGACGTTATCACTGTTAGGTCCTAGTAAAGTTAATAGGATAATGTGAGGCACTTGGTCAAACAATGCATAACTATTCTTTCACAGAATTATAATTAAAGAAACGAAATACAGTCAAAGTAAAGACAATGCTCCACATAGGTTTCCTCTTCTACATAAACACAGAGTTACATTACCACAATATTGGATAAGCAAAGCATAAATATCAGGGTATGATGGAGTTCACTTTCTAAATTACATGCCCCTTGTAAGCAATTCTTTCCGAACACTGGAAGGAAAACTGACACATTGATATCTTCTTATATGTTGCCTGGTATGTTTATGAAAATGTTCTCTAAATTATGATGTATGTGTCAGCTAGTTTTATCATGATTATTCTTACTATCAATTTAAAAAGTTGATCATAAGTTTTCATTATTCTTTGCAATGCAGAAAATAATTTCAGCATTATGAACTTAATTTTCCTTGTGGCTCTTTGAGCTATGTTTTATATGATTTCACAGTATTTTGGGGATAAATTAGTGTTGAACTAGCAACCATCTGACGTGTTATACAAGCCAATGAATTTCTTATCCTCAAAGAGTTCAGTGAGCCTCTCTGTGACATAGTCAGTGGTGTGGAGGCAAACGATACACAGTCAGTCAAATGAAAGGTATGATGAAACTTCATGAGTGTTGAGGGTGTGTTTGGATATGAGGAAAAACACTCCTAAAATCCAGGCCCATAAGAGCAAAGACATGCAACAGCATCAGTCTCAGACTCAAAAAGAGACAGTATTTTACATTAATGGAAAGTAGTGATTGATTGTTGATTTTCAAAGAAGTTGAGTGATTACCACTTGTATAAATATTTAAGTACAGATTGGGGAAAAGGTGATATTTGGTGGGATTGGGAAGTTTTGTTGGTTAAAAGAATATTAGGTCAAGACAGTGACTGCTGTTGTCTAAACTTTAGATATTTACCAATTTACTTCTAAGAGATAAATTTCAATCCACTTTTAGAGAGATGTGTAGAGCAATTCAGGAGACCCTTTTGGCTGGCTTCCTACGTGTACCCAAATTAGCACACAATGAAACCCCCTATTGTGGTCCCCATCAGATCCTTGTTATGGGGACTTTTTCGCTGAGCTTTTATCTTTAACAGACAAAACTGAAAGTCAACACAACTAACCTTCCTTGAAGTTCCTATAAAAATTAATTGCAATCCTAGTCAATTTCTCTTCAGTATTCTGAATAAAAGGAACAACTAGAAAGAACTGAAAGTGAGAAGAATAATTCTGGGAACCTCTGTCATTATGCAAAGCCGATCAATTTGATCAACTGGGATGGCTAGAGATTATTCTTCCACCTCAAAACAGTCATTTGAACAACCTCAGGAATCTGGTTTTTCTCTAGTATTATTAGGTTTATTCTGATAAGGTTTTCCTAAGTAAATCTCCTTATGTATACTGTTCATTTTATCTGTTGTGTGGATTGCCTAGGAGGACTGACTGACCTCAGAAGGTTAAAGATATACTGGAAGAAGTCACCAGAGAAGGAATAAGTAGCTCTGGCAAAAGAGTAGTAACAATGAATTTCCAAGTCTCCTGAACTGTCTCTAAGATGGGACTTTTCTTGTATTGGGGTAGAAGTTGAGAATGTCTCTCTCAGGCCTGGGAATTATAGGAACAATACTTTTTAACCTTGACCTGTAACTTTAGCAGTAAGGGGTCATATGAGCTGGGAACTGGATTGAGAGTTTAGATTATTGGATGGGTCTGTGCAAAGGTTATTGGAAATAGGGCTGAATCTGTGGGTAAAGGGAGACAACTGGTCTCTGTGGTTTGGAACACAGATTCCTACAGAACTGTAACTGACAGTTCAACACAAGAAACTGGAGATTCAAAACATTCATTCCCTCTGAGCTAGTAACTTCTCTTCCTAGGAAAAATTTCATTTTGGGAGGGGGAAAAGTCTAATGAACAAAGATGTTCAACACAATTACTTTACCTTTCTCCTATTACATCCTTTATTCCAATTAAGATTAAAACATGAAAACTGTGGAGTAATACTGAAGTGCTCAATACATATTTGCTTAATGAATGGAGTCAATACTTTGGTATTAGAATTAGAAGAACAGTAATAGTATGTACAATGGAAAGCATTTACTGAGATTTTTCTATGTGCCAGGCACTGTGCTAACAGGTTTAAAAGGATTACCTCACATGATGGAATCTCCTCGGGAGTTCTATCAGAAACCATTTTTATAAAACATTTTCATGTGTGTACATGTTTTTGTTTTCTATATGCACAGCATCTCTTCTTTAACAATAGCATCTCAATTTTTGTATGAAGTTACTTTTCCCCCTGTCTCAATCCATTTGCTTTGAGGTGGAGGATTTAACTAATAAGGCATATAACCAAGCCGAATCAACACTCTCTCACACTAACCAGAGTTATGGGTTCACAAACTGACAGGTTTCTAAGAAGGGTTATCATATCTAGCAAATAAAAATACAGGATACGCAGTTCCATTTGAATTTCAGATATACAAAGAAATCGTTTCTTAGTGTAAGCACATTCCATGCAATGTTTAGACCACAACCTTAAAAAATAAGTCATTGTTTATTTGAAATTCAAATACATTTGAATTGTATCTGGAAATCCTACAAGTAGAGATGGTAAGAGTCAGTCCAGGACTTATACTGAACCACTGGACAAGAAGTACTTCATATTTTTCCTGCAACAGCTAAGTTTGGAGAACATAGGCCTACCATTGGCTGGGTGCCATCTCTGGTTCAACATGGAGAAAGTCGGCCTAGGAATGAAACCTTCACAGAGTAGTGTAGAGCCAAGGTTCTGATGACATCACTTGAGCCCCTGGATCCAATACGGCCTCTGCAATTTGTCTTAGTGGGTACAATTTGAAATTATTATGCCAATAAATTTTTTTCATTGAAACATGAATTTGGTTTATGTCACATGGCAATGAAATATTCTGACCTAATATGTCATTATCATACCCATAAATGAAGAAACATATATTTAAGATCTCAGAGCAAGTATGTGGTAGATTTGGGATTTAAAACAAAGTCTGGCTTGAGGATATGGGGAGGGGGAAGGGTGAGCTGTGATAGGGCGAGAGAGAGACACAGACATATATATACTAACAAACGTAAGGTAGATAGCTAGTGGGAAGCAGCCGCATGGCACAGGGATACAGGATCGGTTCTTTGTGGCTGCCTGGAGGGGTGGGATAGGGAGGGTGGGAGGGAGGGAAACAAAGAGGGAAGAGATATGGGAACATATGTATATGTATAACTGATTCACTCTGTTATAAAGCAGAAACTAACACACCATTGTAAAGCAATTATACCCCAATAAAGATGTTAAAAAAAATAAAAAACAAAAAATAAAAAAAAACAAAGTCTGGGTATAATATTCTAGTTCTTAATATTCTAAAATGTTTTTCTAAAAAATAAATATATAACGTGATAAACTGTAAAGAGTTCTTTTAAAAAAATATTTACACACACACACTCAAAGAGAGCCACTCTCTTTAGGAGGCCGGTCCTTTCAGGCTGGCAGGTTGAAGGATCCACCCCTGCGTATATTCATATGGCTCATATAACTTGGGGCAGATTTATACCTCCTAACTGTACTAACGAAACTCAGTTCTCCCTCCTACTCTGGTTGTACTTCCATAACATTCTACTCTCTCCCACTGCAAACCAACTAGTACATTTAAAAGCCAGGGTCACTAAAAACCAAAATCTAAAACAAAACCTGTTTATAATTAAACTTATAAAAGAATACACATCTAAAATACAAATTTGATCATGGCAGTCCCCTACTTACCTGCAAAGTATACTTTCCCTTTGTTGACATGCAAAAACTGTCATTATCTGTCCGTTGTCAACTTCCATGTCCCAGTCTTTTAACATTCTCTACTTGTACCTGCTGACCTGTCATGATAAACTTCTGGGAGTTCTGTATCCCACCTACGCTTCTTGTTTAACCTCCCAACAGCTCATGTTGTTCTGTGTACCTGGAATGCACTGCTATAAGTAGTTGAAAAGTAACTGAATGTGGCTCCGCTGAGAAAGCCTTCCTTGAACTGTTACCACCCCTCACTGGTCAGATAATGCTCTTCTACTTATGACAGAATTCAGAGGGCAGGATGCCTCTTTCGTGCTATACTTAACCTCTGATTAACCAGTCATTCAATGTAGGTCTCCTCCGAGGAGGGGGCACAACTTGTGTGCTTTCCTTTGGCTGACAACCATCAACCACCAAAGCTCTCAGTAGCTGAGAAAATAAGGATCTCAGTCCTCGGTGGGGGCCGGTAAGGGGGAACCTAAGTGGCGCAACACAGCACACAGTGCCCAACCTAGAAGTTAGGGGAGTTTGGAATGAGATTATATTATCAGAGAGAAAACAAAACAGTCTATAATTTACAATAATGAGCATAGTTGACACGGTCCATTTAAAATGAAAAACAGTATAAGTGACTGTAGCAAAGCTCCTGTATATATAGTAGCTTCTGTTTATAATATATCAAAACTCCTTCTTGTAGTAATTTAAGTATCAAGAGAATCAATTAACTCTTTACTGTTCTAATAATACCCTGGTACCCTAAAAAGCATTTATAAACTTCCAAAGGGTTTAACTGTTAAGTAACTTAAAAATAATAGAATATATCGTTCCAGCTTTATCAATAGTCTCTTTCTTTTAGGAAACATCAGAAAGAAATATCCCTGAAGTCAACATTCCAAAGAACAATTAATTTAAAAGAAGCCTTTATAGAAAGCAGTTAGCCATATAGTAGAACCATAGTAGCAAGTAAGAGATCTTACAATTTTGCTCCAAATACATGCAGAATCTGAGCCTCAACGCTTCTATTTCACATTCCATAAAAAGAAATACTAGTTTCTCAGAATGATTTACAAATAAATGATATTATATAATACATAATATAAAGTCTAATGTAATTCATGTATGAACTCTTTTACAACTATTTTTTAAATTTCTCCTGTTAAACCTTTTCATTTATTTAGTATGTTCTGATATATTTGGCAGTTAAAATAATTTTAGCTGATTAATACTCCTTTAAAATCCAATGCCTTGGTCTTTTAATTATATTTCTTCTTCACCATGAGTTCTTCTGTTATACCAAAATCTCTGACAGTAATCATTTCCTTAAATCACTAAAATTCAGTATTTGCTTCACCTAAAAATACTGTTTTTCTGATTATTCCTACTATTATCTTTGCATCTTTTTCTTGTAATCAGATTTACTCTGATAGGTCATGAAAACTTCTGTGCAAAATAAACACTTCATATAACCCAATTTAATCAGACATAAAAAATATATATACAATAAATCTTGATTGTGCCTTTGATTAAAATTAACTAGTCAAAAACCATTTTACCTCAAATTGAGTTTTGTTTGCAGCTTAATACATTACTTTTTCACTTTAACACAGATTCCCTGGCCATACTATCTAACTATAAAACTATGCCTCTTCACTCTCTAGTATGTGCTGTCCTCAACATTAAGAGGTATTACATTGTGGCCTTCAGGTAAGTAGACCTCTTTATCCTATAGCGTTATGTAACCTCAAATACACTTAATCACACCACATATAGACACTTGAAAATAGGCAAAAACCTTTTTTAAATCATCTCAAATTAATGCTGTGGGTGAAATAACTTTTCACAAACAATAGTTCAGTCTAGGACCAATCTGTTCCCAAGCCTGGAATAATCCATTAGAAAGGTCATAAGGAAACCAGAAGTGAAGGCCCACCAGAACAGAGATCAGCAACTATTTTCTGGTGTTGAACACAGGCCCATCCTTGCAAAGCACTGCTGTACTGAGTTTGTTCTAGCATATTTTTAAAGTAAGGGGTAGCTTCTCTTTCTTCCTTTCATTCTCCTGACATTCATACCACTTTTTGTTTCCAAATATTCCTTATATTGTTTCAATTTCTCACCACACAAAGCAAAATTTTCTAGACAGAGTGATAAGAGTAGAATATGAAGGAGTTTATCAAAATCAATTTGGTTTGCTACATATTCATGAGATATTTCATTGTAAATATTCTGGACTTTCCTTTTCCAAAAATTAAACTACTGACATATTCTTACTTTTATTCTGGAACTTAAAGCATCATAATAATAAGACAGTTTACTCCCAAGAATGGTTTTATTTTATCAAGTATTTCAGTTACCCAAAGACCAGATTTCTAGCAAAATCAAGTAACTAGAGCACAAAGAATCCAAAAGAAATGATGTCCCAAATATCAAAGAAACCACCATAAATAAACTGAAAAACTAGTAAATATATCTGATGAACAACCAAAAAAATAGCTATAAATTTAAAACTTCTTGATCTTCAAATTGGCTATAAACCTAAATGAATACCATTAAAAATCTGATGGCTGAAATACTTGAAAAAGACAGATATAAAAACAAGAAAGACAGAAGGAAGGGAGGGAGGGAAGAAAAAGAAATCCAAGGAATACACGTTTTTTCTAAAAAGATGAGGTGGAAGACATTTAAAATTACATTATATGATACCCTTTTTATGCCAAACCAGTGGAGAATTATCTTTTAGCCACCTACTTTAAAAGTGCTATTTTCTTTCTCTTCATAATGTCTTTGACCATCGCCATTAAGGACAGAAGCTCACTCTTTTATTCCTATCACCTGTCTGACTGGACTAGCTGGTGAGTGATTTCTGTGAGTTAATTTGCTCCTCTCAGACCTTTTTTTCTGAACTCTTTAAACAATATACTTTGAATTAATTGCAAGTCACACACACAAGGTGACAGTATCCTGAAGCTATAAGATCTAAAGAAGGAAGCTAATCAGAACAACTAGAAATCAAGATTTGTACTTCATGTTACACTGATGTCTGTTACACCCTGTTTTGGGGGTTTTTGTTTTAATATCAGGAAAAGAAATATGACTTTGACATAAAGAAATTTCAGAGCCAGGTTCAAATAAATTATATACATTTCCAAAGTCAACTAAAAATTTTTTTAAATTAAAGAGACAGGAAATTTCATTTCAGGTATAGATAGAATTGCAATAGTTTTACAGCAGCTGTCATATTACTGCCACAAGCAAGATTTACTGTCAGTCACGGTGAAGTTTCACACACACACAAAATAATATTTTTATCATGGAAACGACCATATGTCCACCTCATTAATTTCAAATAAAAGAAAAGGAAAAATAAATTTAAGGTTATTAAAATGCAAAATAGTTTCAGGGGCAAAAATATCACTAATCTTTCATTTTGAAATATTTTCCAGTTCTTTCTTCATCATTCTTGACATCATTATCAACATCATTGGAGATAACACACATTAAGATTTTCTTTTTAATGTGGGAGATATTAAGCTACAGCTTTGCCAACACTATTATTTAATTCTCAGATAAACCCTTACAGATAGGTACTATTTTTATTCCCACTTAAGAGATAAGAAAACTGATGCTTAAGGAGGCTCACTGACTTTCTGAAGTTCAGAAAACTAGTAAATACTGATCCTAAAATAGAGAAACATTTCCTCTAGACCTAGAATTATTAAGCCTGCAATATGCTGCTTCTCCAGGAAACAGCAAAGTTATCTGCAAGTCATTATTCCAAATTGTTTTCTACTTGATAATATTTCCAATGACACCCTACTATAAAATAAGAGTGTAGGTTTTTTCTGCATCATAAATTCATAGATTTTTTCTTAGTTATGAATTTATTAATCACCAGGAAAAAAGAAGAGATCAGAGAAGAGTGGTCCAATTTCTGATATTGATGCAAAGTTTCATTTTCTCTATAGCAGCTGAGAAATAGACACAACACATGTCTGCCTTTTGCTAGAATGTGATACATTTCTCTCAAGAAATCTCAAGCAGCCCAAGTGGTTTATGTTATGACATGAGCCAACTAAAATTTTGAACAGTTAGATATTTTGGATTGCTTTTTTTTTAACATTTTAAAATTATCAGAATAAAGAAACTGGCCTATAATTGTGAGAAAGGAGCCAGGGTAGCCAAATTTTGCCTAAATGGTCTTAATGGGATCCTCCACTTCAGGACTGCTTCATTTCCCTTCTGTGATGTTAAAATTAATTGTAAATTGAAAACATTTATCAAAAAGATGTTTTTAAAATCTATTCACTTGTAAAATGACAATGGTATGGCCTAAGGAACTTACAACTGTGTGAATTATTTATCTAATAAATACAAAGTGTTTTGGGATAACAGAGTCTTATGAGAGAGAGACCTATACAGCCTATGATCATATGGATAAAATAGTATAGGAGAAACATTTGTGATTTAGTAAGAATTTGATAGTTATATTATTGACATTCATAATACTGCATACTTCATAAAAATTACTTTATATAGCTTTTTTAAAAACTTGGAAAATGACATAATTGATTTTACATATAATTATTTTTTTCAATTTCTGTGTCACTTAAATAAAGGCATCATGATTCTTTCCACCGCTACAATTTTGTTTCCAATAGTAACAGAAAATCATAAGGTTTGAGCTATTCACTATTTTTGCTGTTTATATGTGACATTTACTGTATAACAATTAAAAGACTACTTATCTGTTGTATCTATTTTTAAACAAAGAATTATAGCCAAAAGTCTAGGTGACCTTATATTTTAATATATTAGGAATATCTTCAAAGGATAGTCATTTTTTTGAATTAAAAAAAAATCTATTTTCATAGTTCCCCTACTGTAAATTTTTATAAACAAGAAAACTGTTAGAAAAGGTCGCAAAGTAACTTTAAATCTAGTCATGCTTAAATAAAAGGTACAAACTTGATCCTAAAATTCCAGCTACATTTTAGTTACAAAAATACCTGAGCAACGTTCTCATCTATGCCTTGTAATTAATTTTATCTTATTCTGATGAGGACATTGAAATACCAATATAAAAGGTACCTACCAAGAGCTTTCCTGGTGGCGCAGTGGTTGAGAGTCCGCCTGCCAATGCAAGGGACACGGGTTCGTGCCCCGGTCCGGGAAGATCCCACATGCTGCGGAGCGGCTGGGCCCATGAGCCATGGCCACTGGGCCTGCACGTCCGGAGCCTGTGCTCCGCAACGCGAGAGGCCACAGCAGTGAGGCCCGTGTACCGTAAAAAAAAAAAAATTATATATATATATATATATATATATATATAATATATAAAAGGTACCGACCAAGAGTAGAATATCCATAGAAAATATTTTAGACAGAAAAAAAGTCTACAATGTCACCAATGGATTTTCATAGGTAGAACCTTTATGAAATGATGACAATTTCCCCTTTTAATGATATAAAGATTACTGTAGATTTGTTCATTGGTTTGTTCTTTAAAAATGGTAAGCATGGCTTCTGAAAATGGCAGAAGTCACAGCCATTAATAAAAAGCTCGTATAAGCGTCTCATTTTGGGTTGCTATAACAAATTACCGTGTACTGGGCGGCTTAAACAACACACTATTAAGTCTGGAAAGCTGGAAGTCGCAATCAATATTCAGTCTCATGATATGTTTATACTCTTAAAAATTACTGAGGACTCCAAAAAGGTTTTGGGTGGGGTGGTTATATCTATTAGCATTTACTGTATTAGCAACTAAACTGAGAATGTTTAAATTATCTATTGATTATTTTAGTAAAAGTAATAACCCTCCCATTACATGATTAAATGACATATTTTAATGAAAAATAAATTCATTATTTATGAATTTATTTATAAATATATATATATATTTATAAATTATTTATGAATTTATTTATAATTTATTTATAAATTTTATATTTATAATAAATTTATAATAAATTTATAAATTTATATATTTATATATAAATATATATACTTATATAAATTTATAAAAATTAATTTATAAAAATTAATTTATTTATAATATAAAATAAATTTATAAAAATTTATAAATAAATTTATTTAAAATTTTATAATAAAATAAAATAAATTTATGTTTAAATAAATTTATAAATAAATTTATAATAAATTTATAAATAATTTATTATAAATTTTATATTTATAATAAATTATAATTTTATAAATAAAATTATTTATAAATTTATATATTTATAAATATATAAATTTATAAATAAATTTATAAATTATTTATGAATTTATTTATGAGCAGGGTGGCAAAGATATGTAGTATGAAACAAAGGAATATTTTAGTGTCCTTTATAGAGAACTGTCGATAAACCTTTGTGATACTACATCACAACTCAACAAGTAGACATTTCTTGAAGTTTCTTAAAGGTTAGTGCAATATAAAATCAGAAACCCTATCAATGAACATTTCCTTCTGTGTTACATTAAAACTTAATTATTGGTATGTCTTGCACGTGAAGTATATTTTTTACCCATGCATAATTTGTAACTTGCAGACCCTCTCAAAGGGTTCTGGAGATTCCCAGATGAGCCTAGACCACACCTTGAGAACCAATGATTTTGAGTGTTTTAATATAGATAACTTCTAAAACACTTTAGCATTATACACATACCAAATAAATATTACACTTCGGGTTTGCACATTACATGTAAGACTCACTCATAACACTTTTTCCTACAACAGATTCTTGAAATTCCTATCAGAACTATGACATGGCCTTAGATTTCCAACTAATGTGAAATCAGCTCACTGTTAGAAGAATATTAGAGTACTTACAAATGCACATCAAAATGGCTCCCAGACAAGTTATAGGATATTTTCTATAATGGTGCTTTTAAAGTAAATAACATGATTTTGATACAAAGAAAAACTCTTGCAGTCTAAAAAGCTGAGCAGTTTTGGGTAATGAAAGGTCTGCCAGCTATAATAAAAATAAAAATAAGAGTTTCCCTTTAGGACTTCCCTGGTGGTGCAGTGGTTAAGAATCCGCCTGCCAATGCAGGGGACACAGCATCGATCCCTGGTCTGGGAAGGTCCCACATGCCGTGGAGCAACTAAGCCCATGCGCCACAAGTACTGAGCCTGAGCTCTAGAGCCCACGAGCCACAAGTACCGGGCCTGCGTGCCACAACTACTGAAGCCCGCGCACTCCAGCACCCGCGTGCAGCAACTACTGAAGCCTGCACACCTAGAACCCGTGCTCCGCAACGAGAAGCCACTGCAATGAGAAACCTGTGCACCACAACAAAGAGTAGCCCCCATTCGCCGCAACGAGAAGGCCCGCGTGCAGCCGTGAAGACCCAATGCAGCCAAAAGTAAAAAAAAAATTTTTAAATAAGTTTCCTTTTAATCTGTCTATAATACCAAAGGTTTTTACCAGTATATGAGGAACGCCAGCCCCTCCTCAAAATCAGAACCCATTTCTTTAGGTGCTAGTAGAATATCATTATAATAAGAGCAAAATTAATAAAGGAAGATAGAAAAAATAGTTTTGGTCTCAGAATGGAAAGAAGTAGCCCAAAGATTCAGTTCAAGTTGAAAACAACAACTTCTAAGAGTCATTACCAGAAGCTTATCTTTCATGGTAAGTTGAGATCTGGGTGGCCAGAGAAAGCTATTCTAGACTACAGATATGCTACATATATACTGTAACTGAAGTCATAGGTACCTGTGGCTACAGTTATATGGTGTTCTATACTGAAGAATGAAGATTTTTATTCCAGGAATCAAGTGAACTTTTCCATTGTGTCCAATGGTAACAGAAGAGACGATCTATCACAAATACTTTCTCTCCTCTGAAGACTTCCCTGCCATCCTCAAGACACACATCTACTTACTGCTTTCTACTTTCTACCAGAACACTTTATCTTTTCCTTTAATACAAGCTATTATCATTTATTATACAGCTAAGCTTTTGAGGGCAGATATCATGTTTTACTCATTTTTTTTTTAAGCCCAAGTTTCTAATACAGTACCTGCCACAGACTAGGCACTAAACAATTGCAATGATTACTTACTGAATACATAAATATCTCATTAAAAGTCAAATGTTGGGCTTCCCTGGTGGCGCAGTGGTTGAGAGTCCGCCTGCCAAAGCAGGGAACACGGGTTCGTGCCCCGGTCCGGGAAGATCCCACATGCCGCGGAGCGGCTGGGCCCGTGAGCCATGGCCACTGAGCCTGTGCCTCCGGAGCATGTGCTCTGCAGCGGGAGAGGCCACAACAGTGAGAGGCCCGCGTACCGCAAAAAAAAAAAAAGTTAAAGTTTTTTTAGGATTTTTTATTGTTCCTAGTGTTTATTTTTGTATTCTGCTTCTAGTGTTTTATCCTAAAATGCTAAATTGCCATTCAGGTTGTTCCAAAAATAAGTTTACTTTTAATGCACTATATCTCTAAACATTAAAAACTCCAAAACCTGAAGCTATACGACTTCTTCCATTCTCTTCAATCTGCCCATCTTACAACCTTTTTCTACAAGGTATCCACTAGGATTGAAACTATCCATAGTCTACGTGAAAAGTAAACTAAACACAGTATACGTGAAAAGAAAAGTTTACTTAGCTGGACAACGTGATCGATGTGCAGTACTTGTCATTTTTCTTTTCTCCTCTACATCTGGATGTAGAAATAAGGGAACACGGCAAGCATCACGCCATACTTGCACTTCAGTTGTATGACCTTGTGGGCAAATCATACCTCTGAATAGTAATGAGATTTCCCTTTTTTTTTTTTTTTTTTTTTTTTTGCGGCACGCGGGCCTCTCACTGTTGTGGCCTCTCCCGCTGCGGAGCACAGGCTCCGGAGGCGCAGGCTCAGCGGCCATGGCTCACGGGCCCAGCAGCTCAGCGGCGTGTGGGATCTTCCCAGACCGGGGCACGAACCCGTGTCCCCCGCAACGGCAGGCGGACTCTCAACCACTGCGCCACCAGGGAAACCCGAGATTTCCCTTTTAGGGCTGTTGTATGGATTAGACAATATATATAGAAAGCATCTCGTGCATGGTAGGTATTTAACATATCATTATCAGGTCTTTTTTTTTTTTAAACCTTAACCACTACCAGGCTGGTCCCAAACACCATCATTTCTGCTTTAAACCACTTCAACTGCTCCTAAGTAATCTTCCTGATTCCATGCAGATCCCCCATTGTCCACACATAGCTGCAGTGATCCTTCTTACAATATAAATCAGATATGTCACTCTCTTGCTCAAAATCATCCAGTGGCTTCCCTTTATTCTGCCTGTTATGGAAGGTCTGACGTGATGCGCCCTCTGCTCCCACCATCACCTTCCACCTCATCTCCCGTGGTGACATCCCTACCACTACCTCTCTGGCCTCCTTCTGGTTCCTTGAACAGGCCAGGCACACTCTGGCCTTGGAGTCTTACTGCATCTAAAGATCCATTGCCTGGAATGCTCTTCCCTTCACTTCCCTTACTTTACTTCAATGGTCTACTCGAATATTCCGTATCATCATCCCACCCTAGCAACCTCCCTCAGCCCCACTCCTGTCACTCTGTTTCATCCACTGCTATATGCCTAGGATCTAGAGCAGTGCCTGCTACGTGGGGGCCACTCAAACATATGTGCTGAATAATTATTGCTAATAATTTTTTAAAATCCTAAGTGCATGCAGATTTATAAAATTATGGAGGAACATTTTTCATGACCTTAAATTTAAAAATAAGAATAGCTAGTATTCATTGAAAGCTTATTTACTATACATCAGGCATTAACTAATTCAGTCCTCACACAAAACTGATACTGTGGGGATAATCATTGCCCCTGTTTGACAGATGAAAAAAACTGAGGTTTAGCAAGTTATAAACTAGCTCAAGGTCACGCAGCAAATGACAGCATCTGGTTTTTAACTCAGATATTCCCGTTTCAGAGTCTATCTGAATCAACACACTAATTTCCAAGAACTTCACAACAGAAATATTCTGGTGTCCTCACAACATTCATTTCCTTGTAGGGTTCATAAAATCATTTTGATCTACTGTTACCTACAGGTCAAATGATTTGTTACGATTCAAGGAGCATTTTTTCCTGTCATGTTGGGAAGGATAGGAAATAAGACAGGACCTACTTCTCAGTCAGCCCACAGCTGATAGTTCATAGAGGTCTGAGGAGATGTAGCTCCCTGTCTCAACAGAAACTGTGTGAACTGCTCCTGTTCATCAATCATGCAGTGGCTGTTTACTCATCCCCAGGCCACATTTCTCTCCACATGGCATCTGGATCTTCTCCTCAGCAAAGCTAAAACGTGTAATGACAGATGAAATCTCTGCTCCCATTTGGATGTAAAATTCAAAACTAAGTTGGAAGGTCTCACTGCTGGAAAACAAACTTAGATCACTAATGAGACAAAATTCATGCTTGATAAGACTGTCCAATGTAAAAATACATTCACTAGTTGATATTCATGAGAAGAAGTTAGTACGTAGAATTACACAAAAATTGTTCTCGCTTAACTTTTTCTGTTCTCGCATTTATACATGAAATTTTGTCTGTGACCTTGTTACTTCGCTGAGAAAAGTGGCCAAATGTGGAAAATAAATTGACAGAAATAATGCAAGGAGCAGTAAGAATTATGATCAGAAGTAGTTATGCAAAATGTAGAACACATTCTACAGGCTCTGCTGATTATAGAATTAAATCACTATGGATACAGCTAGGAAATAAGGGAAGAAATTGCTAATATAAGAATTAAGAACTAGGCTTTTTTTTTTCCCCCTAAAAAAGGTAGTTGAGTGGCTTATCTACTCTGTACTTCAACAAACTCACTAGAAAATTAATTTAATCGCTTGGATTTTCCTCCCAACTCAAAGTTCACTGAAGAATGGTACTGACTTTGAGATTCATGAACCGCTTACCAGAATTGGATTCATCAATCTCTAGAAACTGTCCACAAAATTTTGTGTAGGCACTTATATCACAATTTTTCTGGGAAAAGTTCCATATCTTATACCAATTTTCCAAGGGAATCCATGACCTAACAGAGTTTAAGAAAAAAGCCTACTCACTATGATCATGAAAAAATAGGTGCTATTTGATATTTGTATATTTTATATGTGCACACACACATACATATACAAATACACTGAAAAGAAGTATTATAAGACATGCAACCAAGCTTTTCCTTTGGGGATACAACCAACCTACATAAAGCAATGTCGACCCATCCTCTACCAGAGCACAATTTTTAAACTGCTGGTTTATTAACGTGTTGAGTAGACAGAGGTGTTCCTTCTGATTCTTATTTCCTTTCAACATAAGGATATTTCTAAAATGGCTAGCAATGACCATTTAATCGAGCACCCATGCATATTTATCATGGCTCTCGATGCAAATGTAGACTTGGAGTAGGGCTAAGGTCTGTAGAGAAACTAAATGCGATAAAGATAATAGCTTATTCATCATTCAAAATAAAACCAATTCCCAAATGTAAAGTACACGTTAGACAACCCAACATTATTCTACGTTAATGTTGTTTTAATACCAAATATAAAATTATATTTGAAAAATTGTGTCCTAGGTAGTTGTTTAGTTGGCTTACTAGGTAGTCAGTCCTTCTTAGACATCTTTTGCAAAACACACGTGAATAACAGTTCATTTATGGTCCATTTATGACTTTCTTACACTAAAGACTCATTGATTCTCATTGATTGAAGAAGTACGAATAGCTCAAAATGCTGTCACCAACATGAGCACAGCCACCTCCACTGCTCTACAGCCACCATTTATTGGGGCTGACTCACACTCTGCTGGGCATTTCATACATATTTTCTCATTTGTCCTCACAAGAGATTGAAAGGAAAGAGATTGAAGTGCATTTTAGATGAGGTAAGGGATTATTATGTATTACCTAGACCTCCTTTCTGGGACTAAGGCTTCTCCTATTACCCATTCTTTTTGGAGAAATGGAAGAAGTGATTTAACTTCTCAGACAGGTGTGCAGGTTCTGAGACATTTTGTCATTCTGCTAGCATATCAGCTCTTCAGAGTGATCGATTAAAAAGCAATTGAGCTACAGGACCAATGGAGCAGGCTTCCTGAGTACAGACGAGGAAGGGGCCCATTCAATCATCCATCATATTAGGAATCAGAACAGATCCAGAGAAAAAAAGCAATTAATATCTTAAGGGAAGAAGAAATATGGAATTCAGAGGCTTAATCCAATAATATTAGACCTAGAAAGTCTCTTTAGCCGGCTGTTATTTTGCACCTCTCAATTAAGCCTCAAATTGTATGTTTTTATCTACTTTATTATGTACTGGATATTTTCAACAGTCCTTCTAATTGAAGAATCAGTTGAACCAGACAGAGTGCCCAGTTTAACTTGTAATATAAAAACTGTCTTATGAGGTCTTCCCCTTGCATTATATAAAATACATAAAAGATTACAATTCTTATTTGCACGTCCACAGTGAACAAATTTACACTACCTTGTTATTTTTTGCTCTCAGAATTTCATGTTAATAATTAAAAATACCTTTTAAAAAAATCTTGGCTATAGGTTAATAAAATTAATAAAAAAGATGTTGCTATAGAGGTAAATACAGCCTCTAGGATATACAGAGTTGAAAAAATAATAAAACATTATCCATTCCCCCACTTTGTGAGAGCAAAGTTATTTATTCTAAATAAGCTCAGGACCTTCAGCCTGAAAGGCTGGGAGAAGTTAAAAATTAGTCAGCCAAAACTACTATCATGGTCTTAAATGGCTCACAGAGAACAGGAAAAGGACTTTAAAAGCCGAGATACACAAGTGCAACTGATCTTACGAAAGGAAAAGAAAATAAATTGTATAAACGACAAAGTTGAGTGTTTGGTATTGATTCTGGGAAAGGGTCTAGCATAGGTTTTGAGTCCTGAGAAGACAGAATAGCATCAAGTATCTGATTGGTGATTGGTTTAACAAGCTATTAAGATCTCTTCTAAACCAGAAATTATAGGCCTATCAATCATAGTGACTGATTTGGGTTCTCTGGATAAACATGTTCCTAGAATGAAGAAGAAAATTTATTAGATTAACATAGCTTAATAAAAACATCACATGATAGCAGTATAGCCTAGTGGTTAAGAGGGATTCCTCTAGATTTGATTAGACCTGCTTCTGTTCTTATTCCTGCTTCATAATCCTTTATCTAAAACTTTGAGGCCAGAGTTTGGAATTTACTCCTTTTTTAAACTTTAGAAGGGAACTTTATAGATGAGTATATACAGATGAATATTCTGTATATTATATTAATATTCCCAGAACCCAGTATTAAACACAGTGAAATGTCTGAATTCATACTGTGTGGGAAAATACGTAAGTCAGATTTTAAAGGCCATATTTAATTTAAGTCAGATTTTGTCTCTGTAAATAACGACTCATGTACCTATAGTTGTGTGACTTTAGATAAATTATTTAATCGCTATAGACAAATTATTTAATTACTGTGAGCTTTAGATTCCTCATCTTTAAAAAGCAGATAACAACAACTACCTCAAAGGATGCTGGTGATAATTTAATTAAAGAGTGTAGGTAAAACACTGGATAGAATATCGGGAATCAGCATGCCATCAAACTTTTTATTTGTTATTATTATTATTGTATTGTTATTAATTTTACAACCTTTGCTCTAAACCAGTGGATCTCAATACTAGCCACACACTAAAAACACAAGGGGATCTTAAAAAAACAAACAAACAAACAAAAAACAATGCCTGGGTCCCACAACCTATCAATTGCACTGGCATCTCTATGTTTGCTGGTACAACCAGGACCATGGCACTTCTAAAAGCTCCCTAGGTGATTCTAATGTTCAGACAGATTGAAAACCATTACTCCAAATATATGGTCACAGAGAATCCTGGCGGCTGCTGCTTTTTTTTTTTTTTTTTTCAGCATTTAATGGCTATTTCTGAACAAACTCATCAAAAAAGAGAATGTCCAATTGTTGAATAAGATATGCCTACTGCTTTACATATGTAAATGATCTTTCCATTATAAATCCCTTAGATTAGTTCAGTGTGTATGGACTTAGTAGGTACTTTGTCACAGTCTAATTACTTTGAGGAAAACTGATAAATTACAGGTCTAGCCCGCCAAATACAAGAGACCAAGCCTTAGATCCAAACTGCACCGAACGTGAGGCTCCGGCAGAACACATCACTTTCCTCGTACCCTGTCTAATGATTCAACTTCTACATGACTCCTTCTATGATGAGACTGAATATTCAAACAGATCCCTCGGACCACATGTGACAACAGAACTGTGACCCACAACTTCTGAAGCAACCAACTTGGGAAACCACACCACAACTCTGCAGCAACTTGCCCAGTACTATCAGAACTTGGTTAAAGACCACCAGTCTCTCTATATTCTTGCCCTGGCTTCCAGCTCAGGATCAAACAGAGAAAGCCATCTATGCTCCCCAAACCAATCACATAAGATGCCCCACTTCTCACCAGCCCACCTCAGCTTCCTCTGTCAACATCCTCCAATCACAGCATACCGGAAGCCCTCCTCTTCTCTTTTTTTACCGTAATGCTGTCCCACTCCCCTCCTTAACCCTGAGTCTCAGCCAAATGCAAGTGATGGTGGCTGCTATAGAAAGCTCTGAATAGACAGCTTCTGTCTTTTCTAATAGGTGAGGTCTTCATTTACTTCCGGAGTTCTGTGGATGAGGAACATGAATGTTTGGAGCCCAGCTCCATTTCCTGTTACATTTTCCCATATATTCACTTACTTTAACTGTTAATTTTGAAACTTTGGGTGGAAGTATAACATATACGCAGAAAAGGTCATATCTCATAAGTATAAAACTCAGTGAATTTTCAAAAACTAAACCCATCTGTGTAATTAGCACCCAGGTGAAAAAACTCCATGTAACGAGCAGCTCCCAAAGACCCTCTCTGTGCTCCCTTCCAGGCACTACAGTCTCCCCCAAAAGGGTGACCTCAATGCTAACTGCTAATCCCACAGTGTAGTTTGGCCTCTTTTATATTTTATTGATACGGAATCAGAGAGTAGTATCCACCTGCGGTGTCTAGCTTCCTTCACTCAATGCTATATTACAGTTTTGTCCTTACGGTTGCCTGTTTTCACTACCATGTGATAGTCCCATGTGATAAATGTACCACAATTTATGCTTCCATTTTACTATTGATGGACATTTGGGTTGCTTCTAGTTTGGTGCTATTAAAAATAGTGCTTCTCGGGCTTCCCTGGTGGCGCAGTGCTTGAGAGTCCGCCTGCCGATGCAGGAGACGCGGGTGCCTAGAGCCTGTGCTCTTCAACAAGAGAAGCCACCACAGTGAGAAGCCCGTGCACCGCAACGAACTAGAAGAAAGCCCCCGCTCGCCACAACTAGAAGAAAGCCAGCATGCAGCAATGAGGACCCAATGCAGCCAAAAAAAAAAAAAAAAAAATAGTGCTTCTCACTATTTACAGTAGCCAAGACATGGAAACAACCCAAATGTCCCACAACAGATGAATGGATAAAGAAGATGTGGTGCATATGTACAATGGAACACTACTCAGCCATTAAAAAGAATGAAATAACGCCACTTGCAGCAACATGGATGGACCTAGAGATTATCACACTTGGTGAAGTAAGTCAGAAAGAGAAAGACAAATACCATATGATATCACTTATAGGTGGAATCTAAAATAGGACACAAATGAACCTACTACAAAACAAAAACAGATTCACAGACACAGAGAACAGACTTGTGGTTACCAAGGGGGAGGGGAGTGGGGAAGGGAAGGATTGGGAGTTTGGGATTAGCAAATACAAACTATTATACATAGGATGGATGAACAACGAGGTCCTACTGTAGAGCACAGGGAACTATATTCAAAATCCTGTGGTAAACCATAATGGAAAAGAATATGAAAAAGAAAATATATATGTTTGAGTCACTTTGCTGTAGCAGAAATTAACACAACATTGTAAATCAACTATACTTCACTAAAATTTTTTAAAAAAACTGTCCTTCATTCAATATCCTGTGATAAACCATAATGGAAAAGAATATGAATAAATATATATATATATATATATATATATGTATAACTGAGTCGGTTTGCTAGACAGCAGAAATTAAACACAACATTGTAAATCAACTATACTTCAATAAAATTTATAAAAAATAGTGCTGCTATGAACATTCTAGTGCATGTCTTTTGGCAACTTAGATATTTCTACTAGGAAGGTACCTAAGAGTGGAACTGCAGGATCATAGTGTATACATATGTTTCACTTTGACAGATACAAAAATTTGCCTTTAAAAAAGAAATCACAGAAACCATGTACTGGCTCTCAATTAAAACTAAAGGAAGAAATTTGGTGTCCAAATAGGTACAACCCCAATCTTGTATTCTCTATCATGCTAATGTTACTTGAAAAGATTGCTTTCAACTTTTCTTACAAAAAAGAAAAGAAGGAAGGAAGGAAGGAAGGAAGGAAGGAAGGAAGGAAGGAAGGAAAGGAAAGGAAGGAAGGAAGGAAGGAAGGAAGGAAGGAAGGAAGGAAGGAAGGAAGGAAGACAGAGAGACATTATGCCAGTTTTACTTCTAGAAATATACAGACTAGCTTTTGTGAAATGTAATTTACATCTACTGGAAATATATATCCGAGAATACCAGTATATTAAAAAGCAACCTTGGCTTTCTTTCTATGTAGTATAAAAAAAGAAGAAGCTATTTGCATTTTGGGGAGGCTTAAAATTAAGCAGGACAAACTTTTCCCTTATATAAGCTACTTGAGGTAGGGACCAGGTCAAATTCATCTCTATATTCCTATATCTGTACCTCCGGTACATAGAAGGCTCTGGCTAAACGCTTGTGGAATAAATGAATCCTCAAAAAGCCACATCAGCAAATGTTCCCCTTGAAATGTTCTTTTAATGAGGTGGTAGGGCACTTGATAAAATTAATTAAATCTGCCTCCCCAGCCGACCTTTTGTTGTTTGTGCTTCAGGCCCTAGAGCACAGTGCCAAGACCCTGCAGACAGGTCATGCCCCTCTGTGGGAGGCTGGAAAGGACTTGAACCAAAAGAGGAAAAAAAGTAAATGTTTACATTTTACCCACTCTGCTTACACAGACCGCTCACCTATGCATTCGCATAAGAACCCTCCAACCCTAAGCCTGGAGTCAGATTCCACTCAATGTCAATGTAGCTAGAATTGGGCACAAGAAGGGGAAATCAGAAATGCAAGTAAGCCACCAAACCTAGAAGGTTTGATTCATATTTGTTGCCACATTAACTGTGCTTATTAAATAACTGACATTTACCTTTTACATTTTCTAAGAGATGGTTAGGTCAAATTTCAGTGATATGTTTTGGGGAGAACAAAACAGACAGAACCCTGTAGCAAAGCACCTCAATTTTGTAAAACTGTAATATAATGTCACCAAAAAAAAAAAAATCACATTGTAAGGTAAACAGGTATCAGTATGCCAGGGAAAATGTCATTGGTCTAATTAAAAAGAAACTACTCTGAAGTTTATTATGTACTCCCACCCTCCACCTCACCCTATCCAAGTGGAAAGAACAAAAATAACAACGTTAAAGGAACATTATCCCCCCCAAATTCCACCACTTTAATTCAACAGATGTTCGCATTTTTTCCTAATTCTTGTACTCTTTGTTCAATTGTACAATAATAAATAATGGTATTCTAATAAATAATGGTAATCATGGTATGTATACTTTCAAAATTTTACTTGACCCCATGACACACTGTCTATATTGAAACAAATGCTTCATAATATTTGTTTTTAAATTATAAAACACTCTACCCACTGGATAAATTAAAATTCTAAATATTCTATTATTATGTATAGACAATTGTTTACTATTCTATGTTTGTGGCTTTGTAGCCTTTTTCCTACTTTATAAATTATTTTCTGAGGATATATACCCAGCAACGGGAGTATGAGGCCAAAGAGAATGCATGCACTTATTGTTTCCAAAATAATTTTGCCAGTATTACAAATTTAAATAGTCACAATATTAAAATTTAAAACTAACTAGCACCTCAAATTAGAATACCATCCTCATTTGGCCCATAATCACATCACATTGATAAGTGTCATCCATAACATAAAGATTTTTCATCTGGCTAATGCTTTCATAAAATGCTGCATATTTCAAAGTAACAAATGTTCCCTTCTTTGTGTTGCCAGCAAGTCAGAAAATCCATCCATTTCCAACTGCAGACTGAGGTAAGATCTCCATGGGAGAAAAAGAATATACAAACTTTTATTGAAAACACATCATGTACCAAACCTTATGCTATAGACTTTTTCATGTGTTATCTAAGACTGCAAAGCCTATAGTAATTGCTCTCATTTTCACAGAATTCAGGGTACAGTCCATGTTGTTTCTACTATAACATCTGAAATATATAAGAAAAAAAAAACTAATAAACTAATATGGATGCTTCAGGATTGCTTTCAAACAGAAGTGTTGAAACATCTAAAACTGGGTAGATAATTTCTTACAACATGGAAGCAATTAACTGGTCATTGAGAAGACAACTTTTTCTTTCCTGACTTTGAGCTAATTATAGAAAATAAACACTTCATAAAATTTATTTTAGATGAAAGAATTCTAAAGCATCTTAGAACATTTCTATAATTTTCTTCAGGTGTTCAGAAATATTTTTTTCACTTTTTAAGTTAGTTTATTGTTGAAAACTAGTATCTATACAGAAAAGTGTATAAAGCATAATGATTTCAACAAGGAGGAAGTACTCGTATAATGCATTCACATCAAAACAGAATTACCAGAATCTAAGAAATCTCCCTCGTGTTCTAACTTCTAAAACCAGAGATTACTTTTACCTTCACAGACACTTTTTAATCTAGCAAAGCTCTGATAAATTCTTTGTGACCTTTACTGAAGTACTCATTTAATTTCTGCTAGCTCTTCCATTTTTTCACTGAAAATGGAAGTTTATCCCATGAGATCAAGTAAAGCAGACCTGATGAAAATAGTAATATCAAACTGGCACGCATCAGGACAGCCTTTGAACGTCTGTCATTGGCACATACGATACATTGCAGGTTCCATTTTTCCTTTCCACTCTTACAACCACATCAAAACTGAAAAGATCATGTTTCACTAAAACAACTCACAGATAGTAGTAATATTTGCATAACATGATTTATTCCTGCTTAGTTCACTACCATCTGTTTTCATATTTTAAGCAGAAAGATTTATATATAAAACAAGCTTACATAACTTTTCACATTCTATTTTAGAGAGCAATTGGCCCAAATCTAGATTATTGTTTCTATGTATATATAGTCATTTCCAAAAGGTAAGACACAAACTCTCCGGGTCAATATTTTTTTCAGTATAAATAATTTAAAGTCTTACTACACTGTGAAAAGAAAAATTGCTTGTTCCATTTATAATAAATTATTAATTGAAATATGCATTAAGATATATAAAGCATATATTAAGATGGTATATTAAGATATATGATGGATATATTAAGATATATGATGAATATATTAAGATGTCTCCTGATATCAACCTCTTGAACCCTTATGCAAAACATAAAACTGAACAGAGGAGAAAAAAACTTCAAAAATTTACTTTCCTTAACGTTTATTTTCTCTGAAATGGTGCAAGATGCCTCTCCTAATCAAAACTAAGTAGGATTATATGAGAAACTAGATAATTCTTTTAATTAAAATGTTATGATTTAATTACCAAAAACATATACATATGTTGTTTCACATCCTACTATCTTACTAGGTTTTAAGTGTTAGATAATACATAGTTAACAGATTCATCGTCATATGAGACATACTTTTTAAAACTACCTTATTAATATATCTGAACTAAAATATCACAGAAGGTAGGGTAAGGAATATAATTATTCAAATATTTTATTCACATAAGCATGAACATTTATCTCTTCATGTAAAACGTTAGGTATTTGGCCACATGTTAATTAAATATATGTTCAGTGAATTTATGTCTTTATTATTCATCAAACTATTTTATGAGTTTTGAAGCTATAGTTTTTGAATTTTCAAGAATTAATTTTCTTAGAAAAAAATAGTTATTCTTCAATCTTGAGAATTTACATTACTTCACCACAAGGGGGCCATAATTATCTTCTTTGAATTTTTTAGACAACCCAGTTAGCAGGGAAAACTGAAAATGGAGTCAAACAATAAATAAAAATTAAGTAGTTAACATAAGGAAACGTTTACTAACGTAAAAGTCTGATTTTTGAAAGTAAAAATGAATATGAATTACCTTGGTTTGTCCCATACATGCTATATATCTGAAGACAGAAACTTTTTCCTACTTTTCTCTCCAAAACAGGCATATCCTTGTGCCTCTGGGCTCATAATAGACATTTACATAGAATCAGTGTTAAATATGATGGCTTATGAGAATTATTAATAAAGTTGTTACTATTCAAGTGCTGCAGCATATCACGTGATAAATATTAACCTCTCTCCAATGTCCAACCCAGTGGCCAGAGGTGAAACTTGAGAATGAGTAAAATTACCAAAACACTGTTCACCAGGCTAAACAATCAAACTAAAAGATGAAAGTGACGTTTAACAACAGTATGCTTTAATTCTGTTCCTCTTCCTTTTAATTACAATTACTTACAAAACAGGTGGACTGGTAAGCTATAAAAAGCAACTAAACATTTTGCTCAAATATTCTCTGTGGTGTAATTAGCAAAAATCAACTCCTCTCTGCAGATAAAAATGTTATAATGCTTGTCTCCTGAAAGAAACAGTCCAACCAGTCCTAATGTAAAGTGGAACTAAACCAGTTATCCTTTAATCCTTTAGTTGGTGCCTGAGGACATGTTATCCAGCACACCCACCAAAGGCAAAAGCACTTTCATTTGAGAGGAGAGGAATCTTCCTTCAGTGCACCGGCAGCATTATGAATTCACTATATCCAATTATCCTTTTAATTGCCAGTAACTCATTCCATTCTCACACATCACTTTAAATTCTGTTAAACCAGAGAAATGAAGTGATGGTGATGATGATGTTGATGATGGTGATGACAGTAACAGCTGGAATAACCAAAGATTAATCATAAGAATACTGATAAAAGATCTACTGATGACTCTTCTACTTTTATCTTTTATATCCATTCTCATGATTTCATCATGTCTGGATTTTCCATATTTTTTACTAGATTTTGCCTAAGATGCCAAGGAACACTACCTAATTACCCTGATGGCTGGACTTTTAGCTTTGGAGCTATGGAGTCATGACAAGCCAATGGGCCACAGTTAAGGAGACAAGGATGGCCTGGAATGTTTCCTAAAATGTCACTGTACATGAGGCCCAATGATGTCTCTGTACTAACGAGCTGATATTTCCATGACTCATTTCCCTCATCTCTCTAATCAAGATATACTCACCACCTGCCCTACTGATGACTGACCATGTGCTAGGAACTGTATAAGAACTTTCCACGAATGAACCCTCCTAACCCTCCCAATAACCTATGTGAAAGGCCAAGAAGGGAACAGAAATGAGCAGGCTAACAACATATGACAACATTCTCAGTTGTGTAGCACCATCCTAACAAAAAGACACCTGTTTCTTAAGGAAAATCAAGATTTGAGAAGAAAAATGCAGCAGAGAGAGAAAAGGCCTCTCTAGAAATTCCGCTGTTACTAGGTGAATCGCAAACATGGAAAGTGAAAAACAACTTCCTAGGCAAGAATGTTATTTCTAAGCAAATTTTCAGGGGCTTTGGATCCATTCCTTAGCACAGACTCATTCCTCTCAAATGGAAAATAGAGACAAGTGTCATTCCAAGAGCCAACCTGCATTAAAAACAGTGCAGATCAATAGTGTACTTGGCATCTGTATGCCAAACTGGTAGGTGCTCCAGGCATGCATAACTAACGTACAGTCTTACTTGTTTTTCAAAAGACCTTCAACAAGTTGCACTTGACATTCACAAAAGAGCACATTCTCTGTGATAATGCTATTTCTTTCTTTAGTTTTAAATTAAATGTGACATTCATAATTTAATCTCTACACTAACCAATTGTATATCAGAAAAACTGACTCTAAGTAAGCCATTTTCTTCATTGATTTAAGTTAGAAAAAGGAATTCAAATAAAGCTATTAGAAGCCTTTGTCTCTTTCTACTTAGTAGTGTTTCTTATACTGGGCTTTTTCGAAAAGTATCCAACTTGATGATATAACAAAAATAGAAGAAAAATGCTACTGTTTTTAAGCTCTATTTGACTCATATGTTCTTAACAATATTTCCTCACTTATGGCAGAGTTCCATGCCATAAAACTAATTTACTATCTACTGCAGGTGATTTTTATTCTAAATTCTAAAATTTTTGATTGAAGAGGGAAATAAAATAATGAATAATCCAATTAGCTAGACCTTGTGAAAGGAAATCTGTTTCCTCAGCAATGGTGGAATCTACTTACATTTCTAACTGGGTATTTTAATACAATTATAAATAAAAATTTTCTTTATTTTAATGGGTCCACCTAAATCATATACTAGCACCTATAAAAATAAAAATTATCACACTAATTCTATAACACTGTGCTTATTATGAACATATTTTAAAGTGTCTTTTTCTAATAGCTGAGTACTATTATCCAACACTTTTACAAATTATGTAAAAACTTAGAACCAGAGTGTTCTAAATCCTAAAAGCAAGATTTTCAAGTATCTTCCTACTAATAAAACTCAAAACATTGATACTAAAAATAATTCCTCCCCTTTGTATTTTTTTAAAATGTGGGGTAACGTCAGGAACTAAACAGAAAATCTAATAACTAGAACTTCTAAAGCTAGCTCAGGGAGTAAATACTCAATGCCAGATATCAGAGTTATATGTGTTATTGGCAAAACATCACACATATACATACAAACATATCCTTCTGTCTTGTTTTTTAGATTTTTTTTTTTTTCTATCTTCTGCTATTTTTTTCTACTGGGACTATCAGGTATGAATAGGTTGTGTTAAACCCTACTCATTTAAGTACTTTTAATTTTACAACCAAATCGTGAACAATTATTAACCTCACTTTAACATTCTGATCTCCTAATGGAAGTACTTTCCGAAGCCAAAGTAACTGGTCCAATTGGTGGCTTACTTAGAAACTGGAGATGTCAATTTTAAAAATAAGGAAGCATGCTTAGAATGATGTAAGCATTACACATTATTACTTTTACTCACAGGTATTTATTGTTATACAGTAATATTTTTTCACACACTTTCTTCTACATAATCTGACTTCATCCTCTCAACCATCCTACATTTTAAAGTAGGTACTATCTTCTTTTGTGGATAAGGAAATTGAAATCATACAACAAATTCATACTGGTGACAAGAGCAGGATTCAGTGTTGTCCGTCTTCAAGTCCAGCATTCAACCACTATCTAACATGTGTTTTACAGAACCTATATTTCCTTTTTTTAATTAATTTATTTATTTTTGATGCTCTGGGTCTTCGTTGCTGTGCACAGGCTTTCTCTCGTTGTGGTGAGCGGGAGCCACTCTTCCTTGCAGTGCGCAGGCTTCTCAAATGTGGTGGCTTCTCTTGTTGCGGAGCACGGGCTCTAGGCGCACGGGCTTCAGTAGTTGTGGCTTGCGGGCTCTAGAGAGTAGGCTCAAGTTGTGGCGCACAGGCTTAGTTGCCCCGCGGCATGTGGGATCTTCCCAGACCAGGGATTGAACTCTTGTCCCCTGAATTGGCAGGTGGACTCTTTTTTTTTTAAACAAAGAAAGGGTTTGTTTGTTTTTCATTCATTCATTCATTCATTCATTCTTGGCTGTGTTGGGTCTTCGTTTCTGTGCGAGGGCTTTCTCCAGTTGCGGCGAGCGGGGGCCACTCTTCATCGCGGTGCGCGGGCCTCTCACTGTCGCGCCTCTCCCGTTGCGGTGCACAGGCTCCAGAGGCGCAGGCTCAGTAGCCGTGGCTCACGGGCCCAGTTGCTCCGCAGCATGTGGGATCCTCCCAGACCAAGGCTCGAACCTGCGTCCCCTGCATCGGCAGACAGACTCCCAACCACCACGCCCCCAGGGAAGCCCCCCCTTTTTTTTTTTTAAATTTACTTTATTTTATTTTTGGCTGCATTGGGTCTTCATTGCTGAGTGCGGGCTTTCTCTAGTTGCGGCAAGCCGGGGCTACTCTTCGTTGCAGTGTGAGGGCTTCTCATTGCAGTGGCTTCTCTTGCTGCGGAGCACACACTCTAGGCGTGTGGGCTTCAGTAGTTGCAGCACGCAGGCTCAGTAGTTGTGGCGCACGGGCTTAGTTGCTCCGCAGCATGTGGGATCTTCCCGGACCAGGGCTCGAACCCGTACCCCCTGCATTGGCAGGCAGATTCTTAACCACTGCGCCATCAAGAAATCCCAGAACCTATATTTTCTTGTGTTCCTCACTGGCAAGCAGATTTATGCTAACCTTTTGAATAAGTTTTTATTTTGACACCACAATTTACTTAAATCCAATCTAAAAGGAGAGCAGAAAAATTACATCACACCAGTAGTCATTCCCACACATATGCTGAAGTTATTAATCAGTCACATCAGCAATGGTTGGAAGCAGATCACGTCTTTTTATTTCTTCCAGTTTTACTAAGATATAATTGATGTACAGCGCTGTGTAAGTTTAAAAGGTACAACATGACTTGACTTAAATACATCATGAAATGATTACCACACTAAGTTTAGTGACCATCCATCATTTCATACAGATACGAAATTAAAGAAATAGAAAAGGTACATTTTCCTTGTGATGAGAACCGTTAGGATTTACTCTTTAACAGCAGTGTTAATTATATTTATCATGTTGTACATTATATCCCTAGTACTTATTTACCTTATAACTGGGAGTGTTTACCTTTTGCCAGCCTCCATCCAATTCCCTCTCCTTCCTCCATCTGCCTCTGGTAACCACAAATCTGATCTCTTTTTCTATGAGTTTGTTTGTTTGTTTGTTTTGAAGTACAACTGACCTACAACACTATGTTAGTTCTTGTTATACAACATAGTAATTTGATATTTCTGTACGTTTCAAAATGATTGCCACATTGTCTAGTTATATCATCATACAAAGACATTACATAGTTATTGACTATATTCCCCACACTGTACACATCATAGCCATGACTCATGTATTTTGCAACTGGAAGTCTGTACCTCTTAATCTCCCTTATCTAGTTATTTCCTCCCCTCTACCTCCTCCCCTCTAGCAACTACCTGTTTGTTCTTTGTATCTATTACTCTGTTTCTATTGCTTGATCATTTGTTTTGTTTTTTAGATTCCACATATAAATGAAATTATATACTATTTCACTTATAAGTCTGACTTATTTTACTTAGCATAATGCCCTCTAGGTTCATTTATGCTGTTGCAAATGGCAAGATTTTATTCTTTTGTTATGGCTGAGAAATATTCCATTGCATATATATACCAAACCTTCTTTTTCCATTTGCCTATTGATGGGCACTTAGGTTGCTTCCATATCTTGGCTATTGTGAATAATGCTGAAATGAACATAGGGGTGCATATATCTTTTCTAATTTGCATTTTTGTTTTCATCAAATAAATACCCAGGAGCACAATTACTGAATCATATGGTAGGTCTGTTTTTAACTTTTTGAGGAACCTTCATACCGTTTCCCACAGTGACTGCACCAATTTACCTTCCCACCAACAGTGCATGAGGTTTCCTTTTCTCCACATCCTCTCCAGCACTTGTTATTTCTTGTCTTTTTAATAACAGACATTCTGACAGGTGTGAGGTGGTATCTCACTGTGGTTTTAATTTTCATTTCCCTGATGATTAGTGATGTTGAGTAAGCAGATCAGGTCCTAACAGAAACCTGCAAAGACCAAGGTCACTGGACTTGAAAATACCCAAGTATGCTAAGGCTTCGAAACTAACATGGGCTACAGGCCAGCACAGAGCTAAAACCATCAGGAGTTTATGAACATATAACTAGAGGCCAGGTGTGAACACATCAGTGCTGACTCTAAGGGTGATATCCAAAATCTTTGCAAACTTTTCTTACTATCAAAGTATAGTGGAGTCTGTCCCATAACAGAGCTCTCAGTATTTGTGGATTAGGAAAATAAATAACAGCAAAACCTGCTAGAAAATCAGTAATTCCACTGAAATGATTTCCTTTATTATTTATCATTATTTATCTATGGTGAACATGAGGTACCTCTGAGGGTCCAAAGTTCATAGGCACACGACACTTTCATACACATTTCACTTTTTCTATAGAGTGTCTTATAAACTGCTGGTCTCTAGGAATATGATGTATAACTTTTAGACATCCATTAGGTATAAACCAATGAAACTCTCTATTAAGCTTAATTTAATTGAAAAAATATGTGTAAGGCAAACTGAGGAAAGGTCTTCAATAAGTCCAACACAGCTAAAGGTCATCTCTAACAACCTCAGGGAGGGGGACTATGAATCATTTTTACACTTGTCTGCCAGAAAATGCCTATGGTAAGGCTCATGTCACAACCTCTTCACAGTCTCAGATCCCAACACAGAGCCCAGAAAATTACAGGTACTTGAATTCAGTTGATCAAATAAACTGCCAACTTTCAACACAGAGCCAGCGGCCAAAATCCGTAACAGTGAAATTTCTTGTTAATGAGAAGTCTTCTGGCCTCTGGCCTTAACCCTTTCTAGGAGTCTCCTGCACTCCTGGAGTAAGTATTTTTAAAAACTAACATGATCCACTTAAAGTCCCTGTATAGCCGCATGTCATTTTCAAGAAAAATCCCGAATTCTTTAATATAACATTCTGTGTGGCTACCAAAAGGACAGAAGACAAATTAAGTTCTCTCTACTGTGGAGTTTCTCTAGTCCAATCAACTTACTTTTTTGTTGTTATTGCCAAGCATGTTTCTCATTCAGCATTGCCCAAGTCAGGTAGTAGCAGTCCCTTTGTTACTCCTAGCCCCCCACAGGTAAACAGCCCTTCCTCTGTGCTTCCCAGAACCATGAATGTAATTCTAACAACCATGGTCAAGACAAACCATATGCTTACACCTCCATTTGCCAAAGAGTCTCTGAGTTCCTTAAGAGGCACAACCTAGACTTAGATATGTTTGTACCTTCACTGTTATCACTGTGCCTGCCACACGACACACACTCATTAAATGTTTGCTGAACAGAAAACTGTCACTGCTTAATACCACACATGTAGTTGACTCTGATGGATCTGTCTTTGCGGATAGACTAGATGTTGCTTGAGAACAAACATGGCAACTGAATTTATTCATCTTATTATTCTCAAAACTCCTTATTATTCTCAAAACTCATTACAATAGCTGACACAAAATACATGTGGAAGAACCCTTTGTTGAATGAAAAAAAAAAGTAACTGAGTAGACGAATGATGTATTAGGATAAGCACATTTTGAGGTAAGTAAAATACTACTAAGTAATATAGTCTTAGGAGGCCCCTTATAATATGTTAGGAGCCAATACATTAAACCGATAAAAAGGGAAGAGCAACCCGACAGAAGCTCTAGTAACCTATGCTTATTTTTACAACAGTATTTTAGTTAAATCCATCTCTTTTCTCCTTTTTCTCTAATTTCTTTAAAAGCAACAGAATATTAATTTAGAAACACTATTGTGTCAGGAAAATAAAAGACATTAAAGAGCATGCTGCTAGTAGAGAGCTAAATCTTATTCCCTCTAAATACCAATAACTTAGCCAAATGAAGCTATATATGTGGGCCAAATGTGATAAATTTAGAGTATGCTGTAAAAAAAACATCAGGCCTATATAAAGACACCGTAAGGGAACTAAAATTTTAGCTCCATTCAGTCATGATTCAATGGACTAATCATTTTAAAATATTCGGTAAGCACCACCCCTTCCACAAAACAAAACAAACAGAAAAAAACCCACTACTATAGGGACACTTCCCTTGTTTCCTCCAAGTTTCTCCTCATTAGTAATTATAGCAGTAGCAGATAAAAATAATTGTGTTATCTGATAGATTTCTTCTAGTAAATTAATTTTTCTCTTTAAGGCACATTTATGTAGCTACAAAGCCTTTCACTACACAAAAAAGACAAAAATTAATTTCCCAATATCCATTATAAAGATATTGTTTTTTTTGTAACATCTTTATTGGAGTATAATTGCTTTACAATGGTGTGTTAGTTTCTGCTTTACCCTCCCCCCCTCCCAATCCCACCCCTCTAGGTGGTCACAAAGCACTGAGCTGATCTCCCTGTGCTATGGAGCTGCTTCCCACTAGCTATCTATTTTACATTTTAAACCTATATTGTTAAAGCCAGTGCCAGACTTTTTCCATAGGGTAGAAGTAAGTCTAAATTATTTGCCTCTTTTAAAAATTATGTTAGAAGCCAACTGCATTTTCCTGCCTAGTAAATGACTTTGTCGAAGGCAAGGAAGACCTACTGTATTTAGCCTATCCACAAGGTCGACTTGAACTTGTCTATGTGCTTATGATGCGTAAACTCTTTTTTTTGTTTTGTTTACGGTATGCAGGCCTCTCACTGTTGCAGCCTCTCCCGTTGCGGAGCACAGGCTCCGGACGCGCAGGCTCAGCGGCCATGGCTCACGAGCCCAGCCTCTCCGCGGCATGTGGGATCTTCCCGGACCGGGGCACGAACCCGTGTCCCCTGCATCGGCAGGCGGACTCTCAACCACTGAGTCACCAGGGAAGCCCCTAAACTCTTGCATCGCTCAGACAAATTAATTAATGTCGATGAGCCTGTTTCCTCTCTATAAAACTATAATAACATCACTGACATCATAAGTTTACTGTGGTTATTAAATTAAATGGAATCTCTAAAACAGCAGGTTCTCAATATATGTTATATTCCTTCACCTTCTCCATCTCCTAATTTACTCTAAACTTCAAGAGAATTCATATTTCATTCCTGAGCTAATAATTACATTTTGGATTTAAATCTATAACTGAGTTTAGAAAACTATTAGCCTTTTATGAGAAAACGAAACATAAAATGGGCTTTAAAATCTCAAAGTTGAGCGGCAAGACTAACTGTACTACTGACCTGGCAGTGTCAGTGCGTCAAAGAATTCTTACAAACCATGTATCTTTCATGTCCTATTGCTTTATATGTTAATTAATTCATCAATTAATGTAATAATTTGTTCTATAAATACACAAAGTACTCTTCCTTAAATTTTACGTAAAAGGCACCTTTAAAGTATCGTTATAGAATTATTTAAAGATTAGAGCTGAACTAAGCTTATGCAAACCTAAGGATCCAAAGCACTCCTTAAAACATCTTTAATTTGGTTGCAGGCTCTCAGTATTCCAGTTCTACCAGTTGTATAGTAGGACTGATGTAACTCGAATGTAAACTGAAAATAATTTTTCAGATTTTTTCAGTAGTTATTAACCCCATTATGAATCAGACACCTCGATAAGCTTTATTAATGGTTTAGATTAATAGATGTTTACTTATTAAAGATAAAACTATGTTTCTGTAGCTCAACATTTAACCTAAATACTTTTTTTTCTGTATTTTGCGCTCAGCACTATGAAGTAGCTTCAGAGAGAATCATGCTAATCTAGACTATATTTTGCATTAATTCAGGGATATCTGGAGTTCCAGTGAATCGCTGGAACCTACTTAAGGTCAGACAGCTGAAGACAAGCCAATACCCCACAATGCAATTTCAACCATCCTAGAATACTCACTTCATCTCTGTGGGATCAATTTGGAGACTCATGACAAAAGGGGTCCCAAGAGGTCTACTTACCGTCAGTCACCATGTCACCTTTCAGATGTTAATCTCCTAATCATTCTGGAATGTTTGGGGGTGGGGAGGGGGGAGTGTGTGTGTGTGTGTGTGTGTGTGTGTGTGTGTGTGTATGAATGGAAGGAGAGGTGGGAGGAGACTAGGTCAGAAGGGATAATGCTGGGCCAATGCACACATATGTGGAAATAATTTCTATGTTTAGTGTTAATATGGTTATATCCAGTATGAACTTATATACAGTGGCAAGCTTCCAGAGGGAAAGAAATAAAATAAATAAATATAGCATCAAGCTAATAGGAGAAATATATGCTACTCTCTTTAATTCCTCTAGGAGTAAAATTGCCTCACTATTCATAATACTGGTCTACTGAAAACCTTAGTACAGGAAAAAAATATAATGCCCTGGGCTGTAAGAGCAAGATTATGATGGTACCTCCTCAAGTGCATTTAATCATTCAGATGTAAGCTTCGAAAATCATTCTCCAAAACTCTTCAATTACTTCATCGTCATAAAGAAGACAAAATCTATCATCAAAAGTTTGCTATGAGGTTTGAATAAGAAAAAAAAAAGGTGATAATGTCTCTTATAATGAATGAGGTAGGGATTAATTACGGATTAATTAACATTATGTGAATCTAAATATCCTTGAAGTAACAGTAAGTGAATTTTACTGCCAAGAATAAGAAATAATATGAGAGTAGCATGCAATACACTAGACTAAAATAATGAGTGATACCAAATGTTTTACTCAATTATCTAACCTACCTGAGACATCATTATCTTTAAATACAGCTAACAGCAGACATAGCTACCAGAAGCAATTCTTATGATGTGAGAGTGAACATGTTATTTGTATCATATTCAAATTCACTACAAATATTTCACTTTTCTGTTACACAAAGAATTTTATTTTGGGATTTTAACTAATTTATACTCATTCCTCCTAGTAAGAATTTTTTAGGTTGAATCTTTTTAAATAAAGTCCACTTTTTCACTCTCATACGCTAACTGGCATTATGTTTTTTATAGTAGTAATCACTGAAAGAACATGGTTCTATCAAATGCAAAAGATCTTATTCAGCAAATCAAATAACATGGAAGAGATTTTCATTATATAAACTATAAAATTTTCCTTCGCCAAATGAACTCACTGCATTATTTTATTTTATTTTTTTGCTTCATTTGTTTGTTTTGTATTATACACATCCACACTTTCCAAGTCAGGCTCATACTGAATTTATTGAAGTCAGGCTCATACTGAATTTATTGAAGAAAAAAAGTATTTTGCAAAAGCAGGGAAAATGTATTTTGCTCACATTTTATTAAAATTAAGAGTGTGGGGCTTCCCTGATGGCGCAGTGGTTGAGAGTCCACCTGCCAATGCAGGGGACACAGGTTCGTGCCCTGGTCCGGGAAGATCCCACATGCCGCGGAGCAGCTGGGCCCGTGAGCCATGGCCGCTGAGCCTGCGCATCCGGAACCTGTGTTCCGCAGCGGGAGAGGCCACGGCAGTGAGAGGCCCACGTACCGCCAAAAAAATAAATAAATAAAATAAAATAAAATAAATAAATAAATAAATTGTTTTAAAAAATTAAGAGTGTGCCTTAAAATCATATTTAATCTCACAGTTAGGAAATAGTTCATCATACCATGAAAGTCAATCTTCTTTTAAAATCACAAATCAAATGTTCAAGAAAATCTTTCAAGCACTGAAAAGTTGTATTTTTAACTCTGGATAGTTAGGATACCAAAACATTTTGTTACATGCTAAATAGATATTTGTGCTCCCAATATCTATTTAAGTTCTGTAGCAAGACATTTTAAACTGTGCTGCTCTGATCTTTTGCTTTATAATGAAAGCAAACCTTTAAATATGGTGTACAGAACTAAACTGTTTACCTCTTTTTTATTTCAACTCTTCCCCATCTTTCACCTCCCTCCACCAGAACACCTTCCACAAGCACCATTAAGGGACAAGTTTTATGTATAATACATTTTTCCAAAGAGAAGAATCCTGGCTCATTTTAGTTATAGATCATTTAAAACTTCAATTCTACAGTGGATTCCATGCCTTGCAAGCATTTTTTTAAAGATAGCTTGACATAAAATTGGTTCATCTTTTCCTGAAATAGGGAAACAAAATTCCCAATTAGAACAGATAAGATATCCGAATATTTACTTGTTATTGTCAGTTATTATTATCAAAGTATTATTAAAATAGGCAACTGTTACTGAGTACGGGTTACCTGCCAAGCAATATGGCGTATTACATACATTATCTCTTCCAACCCCCACAACAAACCCAGGAGGAAGGTGTCGTGATCCCCCTTCGGAGGTGAGAAGGCTGAGGCAGCAAGAGGCCATGTCTCTAACCCACTTTTACCCTGTACACTGCATGGGTGCAACCAGAAGGAAACCCACATAGTAGGACTCTAGATCCCCACACCTTAATCTTTATTCTATATAGCCTCCGATAGTGAAATCACAGAATTATTTACATTTTCACTCTAGCTTTTGAGTTTTTAAAAGTATGATTTGAGGTTCTTGCATTTAAATGTCAAAATTCCCATTTTCAAAGGTGACCAGAGACCTTATGCTGGCTTCATAAAGGGAATAAAGACAAAAGACTTCTAAGAATTTTCTGGGCTGAGCTCACCGTTCTTTCAACAGACTAATTTAGAGGTATAAAGCCTTTCATATTTCACCTTGATTTGTATCTTTAAATGAGAGGGAAAAGAGTTTTCATTCATTAATTAATGTGCACAATAATGAGATAATTTTTGTGTTTTATAATTTTTTCAAAGGCATTGAGCTCCTCAAGGGAGAACATTTCATAGAAACAAAGTGCACTCTTGTTATTAAAATTACCATTTTTATCTCAATGGATAAATACTTATGTGTATTCATTTATTAGGATTTTAATCAGCTCTAAGTTCAAATCCTTCATGCCACTAAGGAATGAGGTATCCAAAGCTGCATACAAATCCTTTTATTTATCAAAGAGGTTTCTATAATCCCAGAAGACAGAAGAAAGTGAGCTTGAGGAAGAAAGCAATCTAAAATAACTATTAATCATAATTGCATTTAAATATGGCCTTTACATTTTCTTAGGTGCAAATTGGATGTTTAGGTTTACTTTTATAAAGTTTTCTACAGTAGACCACCAGCACTAACCTATGTTAAACTGAATCAAGTAATAACTACTAAGAGATGAGCTTAAAGCCCGTGTGGAAATAATACAACATGGCCAAATGCCTGCACATCAGTTGAAATAAAAAGAAAGTGAAATTAAACAAGAAAAAAAAAGGAATAAAACACAGAATAATTATAATTAGAGGAAATTAATAGCCAGAAAACAAGGTCACACAAAGGAAAATTATTCTCAATAGGAAGAAAGTTCTTCATTACTTAAGAATTCTTGATGCAGCATCCTCTTTCAAATTTTCTCTATGGATAGTAACTTTAATTTTGTTTTTAAGTATCACCACATCTTTTATCATATTTGATCTTCACAAGTTTATTGTGAGCAGCTTTCCTATGTTTCCCTGTGTCATAAATGAGTAACTTACTTTTATAAAATCTAACATGGGCAAATGGATGGCAGAAGCACAACTGGTAATTATTCACCTTATTAATTTAATGTTTTTGTAGTACACTTAGTTTAAAAATGTGTTTGTGTGTGTGTTAAAACTGAGGTTTGATTATTGTCATTATGTACCTATTCCTTTATGTAAGATTTTCGGTGGGTCTTTCTCTTCAAAGCTTAGGAATGGATCTGCAAAATTTGATAGATAATCTGGGGGCAAAATTATGCAGCTAAACTTACATGACAGAGAAACGTAAAGGGCAATCAGAAACAAATAAATAAAGGTAATGAAAATGCAATGCTAGGCATTAGAAAATATTAACGTACACACACAATTTGTACGTGGGTATGGATAACATGTATTTCTTAAATTAAGTGACTTGCTAAGCCACAGGAGGCAAAGCAGTATTCCAAAAGTAGCTTAAAAGTTGTCAAGGGTAGGACTGCCTAGGTCACAAATACAGATCATGAATGTTCTACAAATTTCATCTTCAGTAAGGTGCATATATTGACAGCTTGATAAAGTATACCCTAGAGGTCTGTTTTAAAGAGTAGCTAAAAGATGAAGACACTAAGGCCTTTCAAAAATCAAAATATTTTCCTAACAGTCCTAACTTTCCGACTTTAACACATACGAACACAATTACTAGTATTATTTTAAATGTATAATTGTAACTATATTCCACTACTACAGACAATGGCGATGTGCTTTCCATCAGCATCATATGAATTATACATGAGAAAAAAATCTTTGATCATTAATGTCTCTCATACTTCGGAAAAGTGTAATAAAATTGAAAATGTAGCAATGGCTCAGGGCTGATTTTCCAACAAAGCTTAAAGCATCCTCCAGCATGTCCACTTAAACCCAGGAAGCAGCACTGATACCAACAAGAACTATAATATGTCACCTGGGCAGCAAGTCCATGGCCAACCTTATGCCGGCCATGGAACATTAATATTTCATAGTATTAACGATAACTGTCTCACTCCAAGCACCTTCGTCACAGGTGAGACAAAATTCTCCAAATCCTCTTGAGCTTACAGCCTGCTCAGCTCTGCACTGAAGCAAAATTTGTTTTTGTCTTGAATAAACCCCTGGATAATTATCTATTCATGCAAAAGTCTCCATGACACAACTGAACTCTTCGTTTTGGTATTTCCCAAGATGGAAGAAAACTCTAGTAATAGAATAACTAAACACTATATACAGTAAGATTGGTGAGGATATTTGTTTTATAAATAAAATGGAACACCAAATTTTGCAAGAAAGCCAAGCATTCTTAAACATTCAGTAATTCAAAATGTTGCAACTTCTTTGTCCAGCTACACACACACACACACACACACACACACACACACACACACTCTCTCTCTCTCTCTCTCTCTCTCTCTCTCTCTCTCTCTCTCTCTCTCTCTCTCTCTCTCTCTCTCTAGGTAACCCTTTAGTTAGTTTTGTAAAGTTCACTTTAAATAAAATGCTGTCAAGTCTTTATCTTCAAGGAGGAGAAACTGAGAACATTACAGAGTAAAACACATGTTGGTGGTTAGTTATAAAAGCCCTGATACTTCACTTTCTTGCATAGCATAAGCTATAGGTTTATACTTAAACATCCCTTCTACGATCGTTTACAGTTTATAAGCATGTCACTACTATATATGTGTTCTATAAATATGCATGTATATAAATTTGTGGCCTCAGCTCATTAAAGGTCAGGTGTTATCTTGTTTGTGTGTATTGGATCCTCTGCATTCAGGGTAAACTTACTTCAGGCTATCACAGGAGTCACATCCCTTCAAAGCCCTAAGCCTCTGCATCCAAGAACCCTGATCAATCATTACGTTTTTCAAAAACAACAAAAAATACTTATTTTATAAGTGCTTCATGCTCATTGTAGAAAAAAAACTAGAAAATACTGATAAGCCAAAAAAGCAAATACTCTACAGCCCACTCAGTTAATACCGTAAAGTATATCTGACACCTATATATACTTTCATATTTTATGCATATGTAGAGATATTAATATACACATTTTATATATATTTTATCACATTAAAAATATACTTGTATAACCTGTTCTTGCTCACATGATAGTAGAATACGAATATATTTTCAGGTCAATAAACAAATATCTGGTACTATAAACATATCATTTTTAATTTAGCTATCTACTATTATTTGATAACAAAACATGCAAGAAACATTACAGAACTTTCTCAGCATTCCAAGAGAAGCATTTTATTTTAAAAACTACTTTGTTAGTATTGTCGAGACAAAGTCTCTGCTTTAAGCCCTGTCTGATCTGTGTGTGTGTGTGCGCGTGTGAGTGTGTGTGTGTGTGTGTGTGCGCGCGCACACGCGTGCCTTAGCAGAATGTGGAGAATGCTGGTGGGGGGAGGAGTGCTGAGAGAAGGGACTTTATTCTTTGATCAGCTGACAAAATGATTGAGATATCTGTGCAAGCTCCTCCAACCACCAGTTGCTTCGTAAAAGTGTTTTAAACATATTTTGGGGAATATTCAGAGAGTTTTGATCTTTATGAAAAGGGCAAACCATCTTTGCCTGGTGATACAGACCCACAGTGCTGGGGCAGAGGGAGGTGGGATTCTGGGGCCCTTTTGGCTTAATTCTGTTAGTTCTATTTATCAATATACTCTACACTCCCACCCCCTCCCCACTGCCACCCGACAAATACACACACGCACACAGACACATTCCTGCCGAGAGCACACGAGGCACAGAAGACTCCCACTCCTAGGGTCTTGTTCCTGATCCCTTGGACCATCGCTTATCAACCAAAGCAACCCGCTTTGAAAAGAAGGGAAGCTGAATGGAGCACGAGTATAAGTTTAGGACTGCTATCCCTATTAGTTGCTTTCTCCTCTTTTATGTCTCTTTGGAACTTTAAAATAAGGATCTGGCATGAAGAAATAACATTTCAGTAACTGATATGGAATTAAACCATACCAATCCTTTTCAAGCCAATTCAAAGCGAAAGGACCAAACTTTTCTCACAGGGCCATTTAGCTCTGCCCTAAAACACATCCAATCATGTATTGCTGGAATTGCTGGTACTTTGTCATGGAAACAAAGGCTTTGCTTGATTTGATGGTACCATGTTGACAAAACCTTTTTTTTTTTTAATATTAACTATAAGGAGATAGCCTCCATGATCATTTTCATCTAGTCTGTAAGATTTCCTTCGGATAAATTAAGTTTTAGCATTATAAATTCATTATTCAGTAATCCTAAAATTTGGAGAGAGAGAAATATTCTACAAATAACAATCTGAACTCTATGCAATAGAGGGGGTGGAGGAGGGAGAGGGAGGGAGAGAGAGAGAGAGAGAGAGAGAGACAGAGAGAAGCCCTAAGCTCTTCAAACATAGACTTCAATATCTGATAAGAAGAATCCCAGCTATTCATGTTTCAGAGAAATGAAACTAGGAAGTAAAACACAAATGTGTGAAAAGGCCCATGTATAAGGAACAGGCACTCCACACCTTATATTGCAACCAAGTTAACAACTTTAACACACTGAGCAGGCCAAACAAAGGATATCTGGAGATATTCGCAGGCCTGTTTTAGATTCCAAGCTGCCATAGGTCATGACTATGTGTATTAATAATAACAATAACCATAATAAAATGACAATGATAAAGTACTTCATGCATAAAGTTAACAATGCTCACTCAGCAATCAGGCATTTACTTTGACTGTTTTTTCCAAAATTGTTGGCAGATTTCCATGGACTATACATGCCTCCACGAGAGTTCTCTTATGTCCCTCCTTTTAAAAGGCATAATTGGGGACAGGGCAATTCTGGTGACTTGATAAGAGAAGGAAGCTCTCTCGCCTACACAGGAACGAAACCCAGGTGTGACCCTATATGAGTTATGCTGTTTATTTTCCCAAGCACTTTGCTCTCACAATCATTTAAAACAGGATTTTGATAATTATGAAAAGATAAAATTAGAATCCATGTTTTCTTATTCACAGGCTAATACTTCAAATAACCAAGTGATTTGTTTTCCAAGAGTTGAAAGTGAAAGTTCACACTGTGAACCCAAGTTAGTAATATCATTTTTGCACCTGATGTCATTTGAAAGATAATTATTTTTAACAGTTTCATATAGAGGGCAGAATATCATCAGAATGCAGCTACATCTCAATTATAAAAAAACAGAATTGACGTAGTCTATCAAAACTCTGCTATAGTACTATCAGGATGAAGGGACAGTTCTTTGGACACAGTAATGAAAAAAAATATCAATCCTAAAGATGCTCTAGTAAGAAAGAGGCCAAATTATCCAATTAAAATTCAACTTAGAGTCTTTCCACTTTCCAAGGTGTCCTAGGAAAACAGAGGAGGAATACCATAATCAGTAGATGCAACAGGGGTAAGTAAAAGATACTGAGAAATACTTCAAAGAGACAGTGTCTTAGTCCATTCTGGCTGCTGTAAGAAAAATACCATCAACTGGTGGCTTACAAACAACAAACCTTTATTTATCACACTTTTGGAAGACGAGAAGTCTAAGATCATGGCTCCTGGCAGATATGGTGTCTGGTGAGGGCCCTCAAGGGTCGTCTGTTCATTGTAACTTCACATGGCAGGAGGGGCAGGAGAGCTCTCTTGAGCCTTTTTTATAAGGGCACTAATCCCATCCATGAGGGTTCCACCTCATAGGGAGGTTCACCTCCCCATTCTCCCTGCCTATACCATCACATTAGGCATCAGGTTTCAACATATGAATCTGGGGGGCACACAAGCATTCAGACCATAGCAGACAGTTTTCCTAGAGTTGAGTCCTAAAGAATAAATGGTAGTCGGGCATTGAAGAAGCACGATTATATGAAGGATTTTAGGTAAAGGGACTTAAAGGAAAAAAAGAATTTCATAGAATTAAGATTATGGGACAATCTGGAAATTCTTCACAGGATCATGTGGCTGGGTTAAACAGTATAGCAGGGAAGAGCCTGGAGATGAGGCTGAAAAAGGTGTGAAACAACCAGATCATGAAAGACTAATTTTGCCACATTAAAAAAGAAAAGACATGACCTGGTCTCTGACCTCCTCCCTGTGTTGGTGTTATCTTCAGCACATCATCTTCAGCTATGCCAACCTCATGGTTGCAAAATGGCTGGGAATTGCTGAAATCATCCTTATTTTTATCCAGTGGAAGAACCTGGGTCATATTCTCAAAACTATCAAACAATATTCCTAATCCTAACTATTAGAACACTCCATAATCAAGGACAGATCTTGTGCTGATTGGCACAGGTAGATTTTATCTCCAATCCTGAACTGAGATGGTTTACACCAATCAAAATACACTCCTAAGTGACAGGTTCTGGGCCTGGAATCAGTCCTACCTAAATCTTATGACTGATACCATAGGAAAACTTTGAGAAGGGAGAAAATAGGAAATGAACTGTGAGTAGACAACTAGCAAAACAGTCTCTATACCTCCCCTGCAATTCCTCTGCATTTTAAAGAAGCTTGATATAATTATCAGGAAAAAAAAATCAAAACCACAATGAGTTATCACCTCACACCTGTCAGAATGGCTATCACCAAAAAGAACACAAATAACAAATGTTGGCAAGGTTGTGGAGAAAAGGGAACCCTTGTACACTGTTGGTGGGAATATAAATTGGTGCAGTCACTGTAGAAAACAGTTATGGAGGTTTCTAAAAAAACTAAAAATATAACTACCATATGACCTAGCAATTCCTTCTGGTATATATTTGAAAAAAATAAAAACATTAATTCAAAAGATATATGAACCCCAATGTTCATAGCAGCATTATTTATAATTGTCAAAATATGGAAGCAACCTAAGTGTCTGTCAACAGATGAATGGATAAAGAAGATGGATACTATGTGAATAGTATTTCACATAATGAAATACTATTCAGTCATAAAAAAGAACCAAATTTTGCCATTTGCAGCAACATGGATAGACTTGGAAGCATTATGCTAAGTGAAATAAGTCAGAGAGAGAAAGACAAATACTGTATGACATCACTTATATGTGGAATCTAAAAAATACAACAAACTAGTGAATATAACAAAAGAGAGGCAGCCACACAGATACAGAGAACAAACTAGTGGCTACCAGTGGGGATGGGGGAGGGGCACTACAGGGGTGGAAGGCACAAACTAGTAGGTGTACTGTAGAACATGGGGAATGTAGCCAATATTTTGTAATAACTGTAAATGGAAAGTAATCTTTAAAAACTGTATAAACTTTTAAAAAATTATTAATAAAGAAGCTTGATAATATTATGTAGAGGACAGAGTTGGCCCTATATAAATGAGTTTTAGAATGGGAAAGTATTTTGTTTCTTAAGCACCATATAAATAAGAACTTATCATTTCCTAATATGTACTGAAGATTATTCTCCTTTTTACTTCATCACATAACTTAGGATATACAAGGCAATTCTTAAGGACCCACAGTTAGTAGCATCACTTATCTTCCCTCTGAGGATGATCACTATTACAGGAGGAGTCTAAGCTTCAATTGTTCTTGATTAAGCAACTAATTCATGTGGAACTGATCTCAAATTTTAATGAATATCAATTTCTTACCACTTAAATTTAATGTATATTTAGCCTTCTGCTTTCAGTATGCAGCATTCTCCTAAGAAATTAAATATTGGCTCTTTTGTGTGTTCTTTTCTTCTTAAAAAAGATATATGGTTTACTAGTAATTTCAAATACCTGCCATTTGAAATTTTGTTTTCCATCACTATCAGTTTTTCCAAAGGCTATCAGCAATCAAAAATCACTTAAACATTTTACCACAAGAACACCTCAGGACTTGATTTGTATAATTTTTAGTAATCTTTTTCCAGATATTTTCAAACGCTAAGAGAGTCAGTTTTACATATTTATCTATGTATTTAAATAAATGAAGCCAGGAACCATAAGTCATAAGAAAAATAACAAGTCAGTCTATATCTGAATTCAAAACTCTTCATTAAGCAGACGTAATAAAGAATGTTGATCTCTAATAACTCCCCTGCATCGCCCATCTCTCAATGCCAAGCTGTAACAAGAAGTTACTAAACAGTATTAAAATACCACTTGCCTCTGCCACCCGCATAATTTCTTTATTTTTAAAGGGCTCATGTAATGGTCAGTATACTAGCACCTAAAACAGGCCGCTATTGTGATATTGGAAAACAAAGAGATTTTAAATCTTGCATTAAGAACAATACTTCTGGGGTACTGGAAATTGTCCATATCTTGATAGGAGTCAGGGTTACATTGCAGTAAGCGTCAGTCAACTCATAGTCTTTCTCTTTCTGACTTACTTCATTCACTCTGTATGACAGACTCTAGGTCTATCCAACTCATTACAAATAGCTCCATTTCTTTTTATGGCTGAGTAATATTCCATTGTATATATGTGCCATATGCTAACACATATATATGGAATTTAAGAAAAAAAAAATGTCATGAAGAACCTAGGGGTAAGACAGGAATAAAGACACAGACCTACTAGAGAATGGACTTGAGGATATGGGGAGGGGGAAGGGTAAGCTGTGACAAAGTGAGAGAGTGGCATGGACATATATACACTACCAAACGTAAGGTAGCTAGCTAGTGGGAAGCAGCCGCATAGCACAGGGAGATCAGCTCAGTGGTTTGTGACCACCTAGAGGGGTGGGATAGAGAGGGTGGGAGGGAGGGAGGTGCAAGAGGGAAGAGATATGGGAACATATGTATATGTATAACTGATTCACTTTGTTATAAAGCAGAAACTAACACACCATTGTAAAGCAATTATACTCCAATAAAGATGTAAAAAAAAAAAACTCAGATTTTCACATAAGACTTGAGCATTTCACTGTATATAAACTGTACCTCAAATTAAATATATAAATACACACATATATGAAATAATCCCCAAAAGTACAATATATTATCATTGTGATGATGCAATTGGATCCTTATAAAGCAATCACTCACTCCATTAGCTACCCCCATGAAGAGGTATGGGTGTGAAAGGACTGAGCTCTAATGTACTTTTCCATTTCCTTTCGAGTATGTAAGTGATTTAACGCAGCTATGCTCCTTGTTCTTTTTATGTTCAGAAACATATATTAAAAATATTTTTCCAGGGCTTCCCTGGTGGCGCAGTGCTTGGGAGTCCGCCTGCCGATGCAGGAGACGCGGGTTCGTGTCCCGTTTCGGGAGGATCCCACATGCCGCGGAGCGGCTGGGCCCGTGAGCCATGGCCGCTGAGCCTGCGCGTCCGGAGCCTGTGCTCCGCAAATGGGAGAGGCCACAACAGTGAGAGGCCCGCATAACGCAAGGAAAAAAAAAAAAAAAAAAAAAATATTTTTCCAGACTTTTGTATGCCATACGTCAGATTGATTACAATAACTCTCAGGAATTCCCTGGTGGTCCAGTGGTTAGGACTCTGTGCTTTCACTGCCGGACACGGGTTCGATCCCTGGTTGGGGAACTAAGATCCTGCACGCCGTGCATCACGGCCAAAAAAATAAAATAACTCCCCAGATAATTAGGAAATGTCAAGTAGTCCATCAGTGGTCACCTTGGAGGGAACAGGAGATGGGATGCAAACCTGGATCTGCCTGATGCCAATGCCTAGTTTCCTAAAGACCTTTAACATTTTTTGTCAGTGTTTTGTCAACATTTTTTATCAGTTGTAGAAATACAAAGGATGTGAGTGATAAAGTCTAGCAAATCATTACTTTATTTCTATGATTTATTTACTTTTCATTACCTGAAGTTATGTCCTTTAAAATATAAGTGCATCAAAATTTTTGTCTGTTATCTACTAGAGTTCACTTGTTAGACTTTACACTAATGACTATTTTCTAAATATGTTCTACCCTATTCTTATTTGTACTCTAAAATGAGGATGTGAGTAAGCTCTGGGATAGGCAAAATAGACTGTATACTATAATTTTGATAAACTTCCCTCCTTTGCAATAATAATAATAGTTAGCATTTGTTTGAGCATTGATGATACGCCAAGCATTTTGCTAATTGCTTTCTGTGGTCCTTGCAGCTATACTCCGAGCTAGTTATTTCTGTAGCATTCATTTTCCAATCAGAAAAGTTAAGCACAGAGAGTTTACGCAAGTTGCTTGTTAGTAATAGCTGGTAAGTAGTAGAGCCAGGATTTGAAAACTGGCAGGGCTGCCTGGCCTTATCACAACTACATTAGCCCTACTCCCTGTCTTAATTAAACATGCCTTTGCTCACTCATTAAATATACATTTACTGAATGTCCTCTGTACTCATCAATGGAGATACAGAGTTCCTGGGCTCAAGGAGTTACAAAATAGGAAGCATTTTGTAGAGCACTACAAAATGTCACTGCAGTGTGTTAAGAGGTAAGTTGCTTAAGAAAAAACACTCAGCTAAGAGACAAACTACGGAAAGTAGAGAGAATGAGTTGTGGGACATATCAGGGAGACTATAATCTAGAAAGGTTTTGTGAAGAAACACATTTAAGGATAAGAAGTTCACCTGTTGAATAAAAAGAAGGGTGTTCAAAGGTCAGGACACAGCGTGTCAGCATTCAGGGAAACATAGTGTGAGTGGCCCTAGAGAAGGGAGAGAGGAACAGCTGGGGAAACAGGGGCTGTGCTGGAACAGAGACTCAGTCTGAATTTGAAAATAATGTGAATTATATCCTGAACGGGATGAGAAATGAGTATGGGATTTGGGGTAGGGAAATAAAATTTTTGAATCCGAAAAAAGATGACTGGCAGTAATGTGGAAAATGAACTGAATCAAAGGGTAGTGGGGATCTAAAGCAAGATGACAGTTAGAAACACAGGTCAGAAACGATAAAGGTGTGAACTGAGGTAGGGATGATCATCAGGGCAAGACTTCTTTTTTTTTTTTTCTTTTTTCTTTGCGGTACGAGGGCCTGTCACTGTTGGGGCCTCTCCCGTTGTGGAGCACAGGCTCCGGACGCGCAGGGTCAGCGGCCATGGCTCACGGGCCCAGCCGCCCCGCGGCATGTGGGATCTTCCCGGACCGGGACACGAACCCGTGTGCCCTGCATCGGCAGACGGACTCTCAACCACTGCGCCACCAGGGAAGCCCAGGGCAAGACTTCTTAAACGTGCTTGAAAAGGGGGATCCTCAAAGAGAGAGAGGAACTTTGTAAATACGGTACTGTATATTTCATGTATAATGTCCAAGAATATTAGTCAAGGACATAATGACAAAAATTATTGGCTCTGGAAGATGATTTCGCTTTATAAGAAAATCTGACAGATATCAATAAATATTTTAATACACAAAATGAAGACAACCAGAAAACATCTGGTAAGACATACAATATTGGCATACAAAAGAAATGTGCATTAATGCTGTTAATGATATTTCATATTAAATCCTTCCCTGGTATTTTTCATTTAATAAATTCCATGGTCCCACATAATGTATTTTTATCATATGACATTTTTTTTTTTTTTTTTTTTTTTGCGGTACACGGGCCTCTCACTGTTGTGGCCTCTCCCGTTGCGGAGCACAGGCTCCGGACGCGCAGGCTCAGCGGCCATGGCTCACGGGCCCAGCCGCTCCGCGGCATGTGGGATCTTCCCGGACCAGGGCACGAACCCGCGTCCCCTGCATCGGCAGGCAGACTCCCAACCACAGCGCCACCAGGGAAGCCCTATCATATGATTTTTATACCAGAAATAAAATATACTTACTGTTTATTCTCCAGACACTTGCAAGGTTTTAGAGCAGATTCCCTGAAGCTATTGAACCTTGAATTGAGTATATTCCCATATGGCTAAGAAACATGAGGTCAAAATATTTTTTTAAGTGGCAGTTTTTTTGCAGAGGAACGCTCTTCTTTTCCTGACAATTCAATTTGATGAGTAGCTTCACCCTTCCCCTGATCTGTGCTTGGGGAGTGTTTCTATTCTGACTTAAAAATAAAATGACATCAAAAATTGATGCCACCAACAGATTATTCATCTAATCTTTATTTTAATTGACCAATAAGGAAATTCAAATTATATTTTTGCTTTGCTACATACTAAATGGGGGCTATAAAAAAAAGTGAATTATATACCAGTAAGAACTTAAAAAGATCACATCCTCCTTCCTCTCACGTTTTTCCAACTCTAGAATTCAATTTGGTTAGTTCTTATTCTGTCCTTCCAAAAATGAATATAAAACAAACAAAACAATTTAGCATTCAGCATAAATCCCTTGGATATCCTGTGTTTTCCTGAAATATGCTTAATAGGAGGAAAAGTGTAGTACAATTTGAAGGTAATTATAATAAAAAGGAGCCATAAATGGTTGCTTGTTTTCATATATATATATATATATATATATATATATATATTTT